>NW_026970094.1:420000-499556 GCF_028390025.1 Pseudophryne corroboree | reverse complement strand
TTTTCTTTCTAGTGTCCTTCGTTTGGGAGAAAAATGCAAAGGTACAAGACAGCTTTTCCTTGCCAATATCTCTCTTTTGCAAAGAGCTGCGCATTGGAAAATTCAGGGCTATGCCGTGTAGATGATGGCCTAACAGGAGGCTTTAAAATTTTCTTTCTAAGTGTCCTTCGTTTGGGAGAAAAATGCAAAGGTACAAGACAGCTTATCCTTGCCAATATCTCTCTTTTGCAAAGAGCTGCGCATTGGAAAATTCAGGGCTATGCCGTGTAGATGATGGCCTAACAGGAGGCTTTAAAAAATAATTCTAGTGTCCTTCGTTTGGGAGAAAAATGCAAAGGTACAAGACAGCTTTTCCTTGCCAATATCTCTCTTTTGCAAAGAGCTGCGCATTGGAAAATTCAGGGCTATGCCGTGTAGATGATGGCCTAACAGGAGGCTTTAAAATTTTCTTTCTAGTGTCCTTCGTTTGGGAGAAAAATGCAAAGGTACAAGACAGCTTTTCCTTGCCAATATCTCTCTTTTGCAAAGAGCTGCGCATTGGAAAATTCAGGGCTATGCCGTGTAGATGATGGCCTAACAGGAGGCTTTACAATTTTATTTCTAGTGTCCTTCGTTTGGGAGAAAAAATGCAAAGGTACAAGACAGCTTTTCCTTGCCAATATCTCTCTTTTGCAAAGAGCTGCGCATTGGAAAATTCAGGGCTATGCCGTGTAGATGATGGCCTAACAGGAGGCTTTACAATTTTATTTCTAGTGTCCTTCGTTTGGGAGAAAAATGCAAAGGTACAAGACAGCTTTTCCTTGCCAATATCTCTCTTTTGCAAAGAGCTGCGCATTGGAAAATTCAGGGCTATGCCGTGTAGATGATGGCCTAACAGGAGGCTTTAAAATTTTCTTTCTAGTGTCCTTCGTTTGGGAGAAAAATGCAAAGGTACAAGACAGCTTATCCTTGCCAATATCTCTCTTTTGCAAAGAGCTGCGCATTGGAAAATTCAGGGCTATGCCGTGTAGATGATGGCCTAACAGGAGGCTTTAAAATTTTCTTTCTAGTGTCCTTCGTTTGGGAGAAAAATGCAAAGGTACAAGACAGCTTTTCCTTGCCAATATCTCTCTTTTGCAAAGAGCTGCGCATTGGAAAATTCAGGGCTATGCCGTGTAGATGATGGCCTAACAGGAGGCTTTATAATTTTCTTTCTAGTGTCCTTCGTTTGGGAGAAAAATGCAAAGGTACAAGACAGCTTTTCCTTGCCAATATCTCTCTTTTGCAAAGAGCTGCGCATTGGAAAATTCAGGGCTATGCCGTGTAGATGATGGCCTAACAGGAGGCTTTAAAAAATTTTTCTAGTGTCCTTCGTTTGGGAGAAAAATGCAAAGGTACAAGACAGCTTTTCCTTGCCAATATCTCTCTTTTGCAAAGAGCTGCGCATTGGAAAATTCAGGGCTATGCCGTGTAGATGATGGCCTAACAGGAGGCTTTAAAATTTTCTTTCTAGTGTCCTTCGTTTGGGAGAAAAATGCAAAGGTACAAGACAGCTTTTCCTTGCCAATATCTCTCTTTTGCAAAGAGCTGCGCATTGGAAAATTATGGGCTATGCCGTGTAGATGATGGCCTAACAGGAGGCTTTAAAATTTTCTTTCTAGTGTCCTTCGTTTGGGAGAAAAATGCAAAGGTACATGACAGCTTTTCCTTGCCAATATCTCTCTTTTGCAAAGAGCTGCGCATTGGAAAATTCAGGGCTATGCCGTGTAGATGATGGCCTAACAGGAGGCTTTAAAATTTTCTTTCTAGTGTCCTTCGTTTGGGAGAAAAATGCAAAGGTACAAGACAGTTTTTCCTTGCCAATATCTCTCTTTTGCAAAGAGCTGCGCATTGGAAAATTCAGGGCTATGCCGTGTAGATGATGGCCTAACAGGAGGCTTTAAAATTTTCTTTCTAGTGTCCTTCGTTTGGGAGAAAAATGCAAAGGTACAAGACAGCTTTTCCTTGCCAATATCTCTCTTTTGCAAAGAGCTGCGCATTGGAAAATTCAGGGCTATGCCGTGTAGATGATGGCCTAACAGGAGGCTTTAAAATTTTCTTTCTAGTGTCCTTCGTTTGGGAGAAAAATGCAAAGGTACAAGACAGCTTATCCTTGCCAATATCTCTCTTTTGCAAAGAGCTGCGCATTGGAAAATTCAGGGCTATGCCGTGTAGATGATGGCCTAACAGGAGGCTTTAAAAAAAAATTCTAGTGTCCTTCGTTTGGGAGAAAAATGCAAAGGTACAAGACAGCTTTTCCTTGCCAATATCTCTCTTTTGCAAAGAGCTGCGCATTGGAAAATTCAGGGCTATGCCGTGTAGATGATGGCCTAACAGGAGGCTTTAAAATTTTCTTTCTAGTGTCCTTCGTTTGGGAGAAAAATGCAAAGGTACAAGACAGCTTTTCCTTGCCAATATCTCTCTTTTGCAAAGAGCTGCGCATTGGAAAATTCAGGGCTATGCCGTGTAGATGATGGCCTAACAGGAGGCTTTAAAATTTTCTTTCTAGTGTCCTTCGTTTGGGAGAAAAACGCAAAGGTACAAGACAGCTTTTCCTTGCCAATATCTCTCTTTTGCAAAGAGCTGCGCATTGGAAAATTCAGGGCTATGCCGTGTAGATGATGGCCTAACAGGAGGCTTTACAATTTTATTTCTAGTGTCCTTCGTTTGGGAGAAAAATGCAAAGGTACAAGACAGCTTTTCCTTGCCAATATCTCTCTTTTGCAAAGAGCTGCGCATTGGAAAATTCAGGGCTATGCCGTGTAGATGATGGCCTAACAGGAGGCTTTAAAATTTTCTTTCTAGTGTCCTTCGTTTGGGAGAAAAATGCAAAGGTACAAGACAGCTTATCCTTGCCAATATCTCTCTTTTGCAAAGAGCTGCGCATTGGAAAATTCAGGGCTATGCCGTGTAGATGATGGCCTAACAGGAGGCTTTAAAATTTTCTTTCTAGTGTCCTTCGTTTGGGAGAAAAATGCAAAGGTACAAGACAGCTTTTCCTTGCCAATATCTCTCTTTTGCAAAGAGCTGCGCATTGGAAAATTCAGGGCTATGCCGTGTAGATGATGGCCTAACAGGAGGCTTTAAAATTTTCTTTCTAGTGTCCTTCGTTTGGGAGAAAAATGCAAAGGTACAAGACAGCTTATCCTTGCCAATATCTCTCTTTTGCAAAGAGCTGCGCATTGGAAAATTCAGGGCTATGCCGTGTAGATGATGGCCTAACAGGAGGCTTTAAAAAAATTTTCTAGTGTCCTTCGTTTGGGAGAAAAATGCAAAGGTACAAGACAGCTTTTCCTTGCCAATATCTCTCTTTTGCAAAGAGCTGCGCATTGGAAAATTCAGGGCTATGCCGTGTAGATGATGGCCTAACAGGAGGCTTTAAAATTTTCTTTCTAGTGTCCTTCGTTTGGGAGAAAAATGCAAAGGTACAAGACAGCTTTTCCTTGCCAATATCTCTCTTTTGCAAAGAGCTGCGCATTGGAAAATTCAGGGCTATGCCGTGTAGATGATGGCCTAACAGGAGGCTTTAAAATTTTCTTTCTAGTGTCCTTCGTTTGGGAGAAAAATGCAAAGGTACAAGACAGCTTTTCCTTGCCAATATCTCTCTTTTGCAAAGAGCTGCGCATTGGAAAATTCAGGGCTATGCCGTGTAGATGATGGCCTAACAGGAGGCTTTAAAATTTTCTTTCTAGTGTCCTTCGTTTGGGAGAAAAATGCAAAGGTACAAGACAGCTTATCCTTGCCAATATCTCTCTTTTGCAAAGAGCTGCGCATTGGAAAATTCAGGGCTATGCCGTGTAGATGATGGCCTAACAGGAGGCTTTAAAAAAAAAATTCTAGTGTCCTTCGTTTGGGAGAAAAATGCAAAGGTACAAGACAGCTTTTCCTTGCCAATATCTCTCTTTTGCAAAGAGCTGCGCATTGGAAAATTCAGGGCTATGCCGTGTAGATGATGGCCTAACAGGAGGCTTTAAAATTTTCTTTCTAGTGTCCTTCGTTTGGGAGAAAAATGCAAAGGTACAAGACAGCTTTTCCTTGCCAATATCTCTCTTTTGCAAAGAGCTGCGCATTGGAAAATTCAGGGCTATGCCGTGTAGATGATGGCCTAACAGGAGGCTTTACAATTTTATTTCTAGTGTCCTTCGTTTGGGAGAAAAACGCAAAGGTACAAGACAGCTTTTCCTTGCCAATATCTCTCTTTTGCAAAGAGCTGCGCATTGGAAAATTCAGGGCTATGCCGTGTAGATGATGGCCTAACAGGAGGCTTTACAATTTTATTTCTAGTGTCCTTCGTTTGGGAGAAAAATGCAAAGGTACAAGACAGCTTTTCCTTGCCAATATCTCTCTTTTGCAAAGAGCTGCGCATTGGAAAATTCAGGGCTATGCCGTGTAGATGATGGCCTAACAGGAGGCTTTAAAATTTTCTTTCTAGTGTCCTTCGTTTGGGAGAAAAATGCAAAGGTACAAGACAGCTTATCCTTGCCAATATCTCTCTTTTGCAAAGAGCTGCGCATTGGAAAATTCAGGGCTATGCCGTGTAGATGATGGCCTAACAGGAGGCTTTAAAATTTTCTTTCTAGTGTCCTTCGTTTGGGAGAAAAATGCAAAGGTACAAGACAGCTTTTCCTTGCCAATATCTCTCTTTTGCAAAGAGCTGCGCATTGGAAAATTCAGGGCTATGCCGTGTAGATGATGGCCTAACAGGAGGCTTTAAAATTTTCTTTCTAGTGTCCTTCGTTTGGGAGAAAAATGCAAAGGTACAAGACAGCTTATCCTTGCCAATATCTCTCTTTTGCAAAGAGCTGCGCATTGGAAAATTCAGGGCTATGCCGTGTAGATGATGGCCTAACAGGAGGCTTTAAAAAAAATTCTAGTGTCCTTCGTTTGGGAGAAAAATGCAAAGGTACAAGACAGCTTTTCCTTGCCAATATCTCTCTTTTGCAAAGAGCTGCGCATTGGAAAATTCAGGGCTATGCCGTGTAGATGATGGCCTAACAGGAGGCTTTAAAATTTTCTTTCTAGTGTCCTTCGTTTGGGAGAAAAATGCAAAGGTACAAGACAGCTTTTCCTTGCCAATATCTCTCTTTTGCAAAGAGCTGCGCATTGGAAAATTATGGGCTATGCCGTGTAGATGATGGCCTAACAGGAGGCTTTAAAATTTTCTTTCTAGTGTCCTTCGTTTGGGAGAAAAATGCAAAGGTACATGACAGCTTTTCCTTGCCAATATCTCTCTTTTGCAAAGAGCTGCGCATTGGAAAATTCAGGGCTATGCCGTGTAGATGATGGCCTAACAGGAGGCTTTAAAATTTTCTTTCTAGTGTCCTTCGTTTGGGAGAAAAATGCAAAGGTACAAGACAGTTTTTCCTTGCCAATATCTCTCTTTTGCAAAGAGCTGCGCATTGGAAAATTCAGGGCTATGCCGTGTAGATGATGGCCTAACAGGAGGCTTTAAAATTTTCTTTCTAGTGTCCTTCGTTTGGGAGAAAAATGCAAAGGTACAAGACAGCTTTTCCTTGCCAATATCTCTCTTTTGCAAAGAGCTGCGCATTGGAAAATTCAGGGCTATGCCGTGTAGATGATGGCCTAACAGGAGGCTTTAAAATTTTCTTTCTAGTGTCCTTCGTTTGGGAGAAAAATGCAAAGGTACAAACAGCTTATCCTTGCCAATATCTCTCTTTTGCAATGAGCTGCGCATTGGAAAATTCAGGGCTATGCCGTGTAGATGATGGCCTAACAGGAGGCTTTAAAAAAAAAATTCTAGTGTCCTTCGTTTGGGAGAAAAATGCAAAGGTACAAGACAGCTTTTCCTTGCCAATATCTCTCTTTTGCAAAGAGCTGCGCATTGGAAAATTCAGGGCTATGCCGTGTAGATGATGGCCTAACAGGAGGCTTTAAAATTTTCTTTCTAGTGTCCTTCGTTTGGGAGAAAAATGCAAAGGTACAAGACAGCTTTTCCTTGCCAATATCTCTCTTTTGCAAAGAGCTGCGCATTGGAAAATTCAGGGCTATGCCGTGTAGATGATGGCCTAACAGGAGGCTTTAAAATTTTCTTTCTAGTGTCCTTCGTTTGGGAGAAAAATGCAAAGGTACAAGACAGCTTATCCTTGCCAATATCTCTCTTTTGCAAAGAGCTGCGCATTGGAAAATTCAGGGCTATGCCGTGTAGATGATGGCCTAACAGGAGGCTTTAAAAAAAAAATTCTAGTGTCCTTCGTTTGGGAGAAAAATGCAAAGGTACAAGACAGCTTTTCCTTGCCAATATCTCTCTTTTGCAAAGAGCTGCGCATTGGAAAATTCAGGGCTATGCCGTGTAGATGATGGCCTAACAGGAGGCTTTAAAATTTTCTTTCTAGTGTCCTTCGTTTGGGAGAAAAATGCAAAGGTACAAGACAGCTTTTCCTTGCCAATATCTCTCTTTTGCAAAGAGCTGCGCATTGGAAAATTCAGGGCTATGCCGTGTAGATGATGGCCTAACAGGAGGCTTTAAAATTTTCTTTCTAGTGTCCTTCGTTTGGGAGAAAAACGCAAAGGTACAAGACAGCTTTTCCTTGCCAATATCTCTCTTTTGCAAAGAGCTGCGCATTGGAAAATTCAGGGCTATGCCGTGTAGATGATGGCCTAACAGGAGGCTTTACAATTTTATTTCTAGTGTCCTTCGTTTGGGAGAAAAATGCAAAGGTACAAGACAGCTTTTCCTTGCCAATATCTCTCTTTTGCAAAGAGCTGCGCATTGGAAAATTCAGGGCTATGCCGTGTAGATGATGGCCTAACAGGAGGCTTTAAAATTTTCTTTCTAGTGTCCTTCGTTTGGGAGAAAAATGCAAAGGTACAAGACAGCTTATCCTTGCCAATATCTCTCTTTTGCAAAGAGCTGCGCATTGGAAAATTCAGGGCTATGCCGTGTAGATGATGGCCTAACAGGAGGCTTTAAAATTTTCTTTCTAGTGTCCTTCGTTTGGGAGAAAAATGCAAAGGTACAAGACAGCTTTTCCTTGCCAATATCTCTCTTTTGCAAAGAGCTGCGCATTGGAAAATTCAGGGCTATGCCGTGTAGATGATGGCCTAACAGGAGGCTTTAAAATTTTCTTTCTAGTGTCCTTCGTTTGGGAGAAAAATGCAAAGGTACAAGACAGCTTATCCTTGCCAATATCTCTCTTTTGCAAAGAGCTGCGCATTGGAAAATTCAGGGCTATGCCGTGTAGATGATGGCCTAACAGGAGGCTTTAAAAAAAATTTTCTAGTGTCCTTCGTTTGGGAGAAAAATGCAAAGGTACAAGACAGCTTTTCCTTGCCAATATCTCTCTTTTGCAAAGAGCTGCGCATTGGAAAATTCAGGGCTATGCCGTGTAGATGATGGCCTAACAGGAGGCTTTAAAATTTTCTTTCTAGTGTCCTTCGTTTGGGAGAAAAATGCAAAGGTACAAGACAGCTTTTCCTTGCCAATATCTCTCTTTTGCAAAGAGCTGCGCATTGGAAAATTATGGGCTATGCCGTGTAGATGATGGCCTAACAGGAGGCTTTAAAATTTTCTTTCTAGTGTCCTTCGTTTGGGAGAAAAATGCAAAGGTACATGACAGCTTTTCCTTGCCAATATCTCTCTTTTGCAAAGAGCTGCGCATTGGAAAATTCAGGGCTATGCCGTGTAGATGATGGCCTAACAGGAGGCTTTAAAATTTTCTTTCTAGTGTCCTTCGTTTGGGAGAAAAATGCAAAGGTACAAGACAGTTTTTCCTTGCCAATATCTCTCTTTTGCAAAGAGCTGCGCATTGGAAAATTCAGGGCTATGCCGTGTAGATGATGGCCTAACACGAGGCTTTAAAATTTTCTTTCTAGTGTCCTTCGTTTGGGAGAAAAATGCAAAGGTACAAGACAGCTTTTCCTTGCCAATATCTCTCTTTTGCAAAGAGCTGCGCATTGGAAAATTCAGGGCTATGCCGTGTAGATGATGGCCTAACAGGAGGCTTTAAAATTTTCTTTCTAGTGTCCTTCGTTTGGGAGAAAAATGCAAAGGTACAAGACAGCTTATCCTTGCCAATATCTCTCTTTTGCAATGAGCTGCGCATTGGAAAATTCAGGGCTATGCCGTGTAGATGATGGCCTAACAGGAGGCTTTAAAAAAAAAATTCTAGTGTCCTTCGTTTGGGAGAAAAATGCAAAGGTACAAGACAGCTTTTCCTTGCCAATATCTCTCTTTTGCAAAGAGCTGCGCATTGGAAAATTCAGGGCTATGCCGTGTAGATGATGGCCTAACAGGAGGCTTTAAAATTTTCTTTCTAGTGTCCTTCGTTTGGGAGAAAAATGCAAAGGTACAAGACAGCTTTTCCTTGCCAATATCTCTCTTTTGCAAAGAGCTGCGCATTGGAAAATTCAGGGCTATGCCGTGTAGATGATGGCCTAACAGGAGGCTTTAAAATTTTCTTTCTAGTGTCCTTCGTTTGGGAGAAAAACGCAAAGGTACAAGACAGCTTTTCCTTGCCAATATCTCTCTTTTGCAAAGAGCTGCGCATTGGAAAATTCAGGGCTATGCCGTGTAGATGATGGCCTAACAGGAGGCTTTACAATTTTATTTCTAGTGTCCTTCGTTTGGGAGAAAAATGCAAAGGTACAAGACAGCTTTTCATTGCCAATATCTCTCTTTTGCAAATAGCTACGCATTGGAAAATTCAGGGCTATACCATGTAGATGAAGCACTAACAGGAGGCTTTAAAATTTTCATTCTAGTGTCCTTCGTTTGGGAGAAAAATCCAATGGTACAAGACAGTTTTTCCTTGCCAATATCTCTCTTTTACAAAGAGCTGCGCATTGGAAAATTCAGGGCTATGCCGTGTAGATGATGGCCTAACAGGAGGCTTTAAAATTTTCTTTCTAGTTTCCTTCGTTTGGGAGAAAAATGCAAAGGTACAAGACAGCTTTTCCTTGCCAATATCTCTCTTTTGCAAAGAGCTGCGCATTGGAAAATTCAGGGCTATGCCGTGTAGATGATGGCCTAACAGGAGGCTTTAAAATTTTCTTTGTAGTGTCCTTCGTTTGGGAGAAAAATGCAAAGGTACAAGACAGCTTTTCCTTGCCAATATCTCTCTTTTGCAAAGAGCTACGCATTGGAAAATTCAGGGCTATACCGTGTAGATGAAGCACTAACAGGAGGCTTTAAAATTTTCATTCTAGTGTCCTTCATTTGGGAGAAAAATCCATTGGTACAAGACAGCTTTTCCTTGCCAATATCTCTCTTTTGCACAAAGCTGCGCATTGGAAAATTCAGGGCTATGCCGTGTAGATGATGGCCTAACAGGAGGCTTTAAAATTTTCTTTGTAGTGTCCTTCGTTTGGGAGAAAAATGCAAAGGTACAAGACAGCTTTTCCTTGCCAATATCTCTCTTTTGCAAAGAGCTGCGCATTGGAAAATCCAGGGCTATGCCGTGTAGATGATGGCCTAACTGGAGGCTTTAAAATTTTCTTTCTAGTGTCCTTCGTTTGGGAGAAAAATGCAAAGGTACAAGACAGCTTTTCCTTGCCAATATCTCTCTTTTGCAAAGAGCTACGCATTGGAAAATTCAGGGCTATACCGTGTAGATGAAGCACTAACAGGAGGCTTTAAAATTTTCATTCTAGTGTCCTTCGTTTGGGAGAAAAATCCAATGGTACAAGACAGCTTTTCCTTGCCAATATCTCTCTTTTGCAAAGAGCTGTGCATTGGAAAATTCAGGGCTATGCCGTGTAGATGATGGCCTAACAGGAGGCTTTAAAATTTTCTTTCTAGTGTCCTTCGTTTGGGAGAAAAATGCAAAGGTACAAGACAGCTTTTCCTTGCCAATATCTCTCTTTTGAAAGAGCTGCGCTTTGGAAAATTCAGGGCTATGCCGTGTAGATGATGGCCTAACAGGAGGTTTTAAAATTTTCTTTCTAGTGTCCTTCGTTTGGGAGAAAAATGCAAAGGTACAAGACAGCTTTTCCTTGCCAATATCTCTCTTTTGCAAAGAGCTGCGCATTGGAAAATTCAGGGCTATGCCGTGTAGATGATGGCCTAACAGGAGGCTTTACAATTTTATTTCTAGTGTCCTTCGTTTGGGAGAAAAATGCAAAGGTACAAGACAGCTTTTCCTTGCCAATATCTCTCTTTTGCAAAGAGCTGCGCATTGGAAAATTCAGGGCTATGCCGTGTAGATGATGGCCTAACAGGAGGCTTTAAAATTTTCTTTCTAGTGTCCTTCGTTTGGGAGAAAAATGCAAAGGTACAAGACAGCTTATCCTTGCCAATATCTCTCTTTTGCAAAGAGCTGCGCATTGGAAAATTCAGGGCTATGCCGTGTAGATGATGGCCTAACAGGAGGCTTTAAAATTTTCTTTCTAGTGTCCTTCGTTTGGGAGAAAAATGCAAAGGTACAAGACAGCTTTTCCTTGCCAATATCTCTCTTTTGCAAAGAGCTGCGCATTGGAAAATTCAGGGCTATGCCGTGTAGATGATGGCCTAACAGGAGGCTTTAAAATTTTCTTTCTAGTGTCCTTCGTTTGGGAGAAAAATGCAAAGGTACAAGACAGCTTATCCTTGCCAATATCTCTCTTTTGCAAAGAGCTGCGCATTGGAAAATTCAGGGCTATGCCGTGTAGATGATGGCCTAACAGGAGGCTTTAAAAAAAAATTTCTAGTGTCCTTCGTTTGGGAGAAAAATGCAAAGGTACAAGACAGCTTTTCCTTGCCAATATCTCTCTTTTGCAAAGAGCTGCGCATTGGAAAATTCAGGGCTATGCCGTGTAGATGATGGCCTAACAGGAGGCTTTAAAATTTTCTTTCTAGTGTCCTTCGTTTGGGAGAAAAATGCAAAGGTACAAGACAGCTTTTCCTTGCCAATATCTCTCTTTTGCAAAGAGCTGCGCATTGGAAAATTATGGGCTATGCCGTGTAGATGATGGCCTAACAGGAGGCTTTAAAATTTTCTTTCTAGTGTCCTTCGTTTGGGAGAAAAATGCAAAGGTACATGACAGCTTTTCCTTGCCAATATCTCTCTTTTGCAAAGAGCTGCGCATTGGAAAATTCAGGGCTATGCCGTGTAGATGATGGCCTAACAGGAGGCTTTAAAATTTTCTTTCTAGTGTCCTTCGTTTGGGAGAAAAATGCAAAGGTACAAGACAGCTTTTCCTTGCCAATATCTCTCTTTTGCAAAGAGCTGCGCATTGGAAAATTCAGGGCTATGCCGTGTAGATGATGGCCTAACAGGAGGCTTTAAAATTTTCTTTCTAGTGTCCTTCGTTTGGGAGAAAAACGCAAAGGTACAAGACAGCTTTTCCTTGCCAATATCTCTCTTTTGCAAAGAGCTGCGCATTGGAAAATTCAGGGCTATGCCGTGTAGATGATGGCCTAACAGGAGGCTTTACAATTTTATTTCTAGTGTCCTTCGTTTGGGAGAAAAATGCAAAGGTACAAGACAGCTTTTCATTGCCAATATCTCTCTTTTGCAAATAGCTACGCATTGGAAAATTCAGGGTTATACCATGTAGATGAAGCACTAACAGGAGGCTTTAAAATTTTCATTCTAGTGTCCTTCGTTTGGGAGAAAAATCCAATGGTACAAGACAGTTTTTCCTTGCCAATATCTCTCTTTTACAAAGAGCTGCGCATTGGAAAATTCAGGGCTATGCCGTGTAGATGATGGCCTAACAGGAGGCTTTAAAATTTTCTTTCTAGTTTCCTTCGTTTGGGAGAAAAATGCAAAGGTACAAGACAGCTTTTCCTTGCCAATATCTCTCTTTTGCAAAGAGCTGCGCATTGGAAAATTCAGGGCTATGCCGTGTAGATGATGGCCTAACAGGAGGCTTTAAAATTTTCTTTGTAGTGTCCTTCGTTTGGGAGAAAAATGCAAAGGTACAAGACAGCTTTTCCTTGCCAATATCTCTCTTTTGCAAAGAGCTACGCATTGGAAAATTCAGGGCTATACCGTGTAGATGAAGCACTAACAGGAGGCTTTAAAATTTTCATTCTAGTGTCCTTCATTTGGGAGAAAAATCCATTGGTACAAGACAGCTTTTCCTTGCCAATATCTCTCTTTTGCACAAAGCTGCGCATTGGAAAATTCAGGGCTATGCCGTGTAGATGATGGCCTAACAGGAGGCTTTAAAATTTTCTTTGTAGTGTCCTTCGTTTGGGAGAAAAATGCAAAGGTACAAGACAGCTTTTCCTTGCCAATATCTCTCTTTTGCAAAGAGCTGCGCATTGGAAAATTCAGGGCTATGCCGTGTAGATGATGGCCTAACTGGAGGCTTTAAAATTTTCTTTCTAGTGTCCTTCGTTTGGGAGAAAAATGCAAAGGTACAAGACAGCTTTTCCTTGCCAATATCTCTCTTTTGCAAAGAGCTACGCATTGGAAAATTCAGGGCTATACCGTGTAGATGAAGCACTAACAGGAGGCTTTAAAATTTTCATTCTAGTGTCCTTCGTTTGGGAGAAAAATCCAATGGTACAAGACAGCTTTTCCTTGCCAATATCTCTCTTTTGCAAAGAGCTGCGCATTGGAAAATTCAGGGCTATGCCGTGTAGATGATGGCCTAACAGGAGGCTTTAAAATTTTCTTTCTAGTGTCCTTCGTTTGGGAGAAAAATGCAAAGGTACAAGACAGCTTTTCCTTGCCAATATCTCTCTTTTGAAAGAGCTGCGCATTGGAAAATTCAGGGCTATGCCGTGTAGATGATGGCCTAACAGGAGGTTTTAAAATTTTCTTTCTAGTGTCCTTCGTTTGGGAGAAAAATGCAAAGGTACAAGACAGCTTTTCCTTGCCAATATCTCTCTTTTGCAAAGAGCTGCGCATTGGAAAATTCAGGGCTATGCCGTGTAGATGAAGCACTAACAGGAGGCTTTAAAATTTTCATTCTAGTGTCCTTCATTTGGGAGAAAAATCCATTGGTACAAGACAGCTTTTCCTTGCCAATATCTCTCTTTTGCAAAGAGCTGCGCATTGGAAAATTCAGGGCTATGCCGTGTAGATGATGGCCTAACTGGAGGCTTTAAAATTTTCTTTCTAGTGTCCTTCGTTTGAGAGAAAAATGCAAAGGTACAAGACAGCTTTTCCTTGCCAATATCTCTCTTTTGCAAAGAGCTACGCATTGGAAAATTCAGGGCTATACCGTGTAGATGAAGCACTAACAGGAGGCTTTAAAATTTTCATTCTAGTGTCCTTCGTTTGGGAGAAAAATCCAATGGTACAAGACAGCTTTTCCTTGCCAATATCTCTCTTTTGCAAAGAGCTGCGCATTGGAAAATTCAGGGCTATGCCGTGTAGATGATGGCCTAACAGGAGGCTTTAAAATTTTCTTTCTAGTGTCCTTCGTTTGGGAGAAAAAAGCAAAGGTACAAGACAGCTTTTCCTTGCCAATATCTCTCTTTTGAAAGAGCTGCGCATTGGAAAATTCAGGGCTATGCCGTGTAGATGATGGCCTAACAGGAGGTTTTAAAATGTTCTTTCTAATGTCCTTCGTTTGGGAGAAAAATGCAAAGGTACAAGACAGCTTTTCCTTGCCAATATCTCTCTTTTGCAAAGAGCTGCGCATTGGAAAATTCAGGGCTATGCCGTGTAGATGATGGCCTAACAGGAGGCTTTAAAATTTTCTTTCTAGTGTCCTTCGTTTGGGAGAAAAACGCAAAGGTACAAGACAGCTTTTCCTTGCCAATATCTCTCTTTTGAAAGAGCTGCGCATTGGAAAATTCAGGGCTATGCCGTGTAGATGATGGCCTAACAGGAGGTTTTAAAATTTTCTTTCTAATGTCCTTCGTTTGGGAGAAAAATGCAAAGGTACAAGACAGCTTTTCCTTGCCAATATCTCTCTTTTGCAAAGAGCTGCGCATTGGAAAATTCAGGGCTATGCCGTGTAGATGATGGCCTAACAGGAGGCTTTACAATTTTATTTCTAGTGTCCTTCGTTTGGGAGAAAAATGCAAAGGTACAAGACAGCTTTTCCTTGCCAATATCTCTCTTTTGCAAAGAGCTACGCATTGGAAAATTCAGGGCTATACCATGTAGATGAAGCACTAACAGGAGGCTTTAAAATTTTCATTCTAGTGTCCTTCGTTTGGGAGAAAAATCCAATGGTACAAGACAGTTTTTCCTTGCCAATATCTCTCTTTTACAAAGAGCTGCGCATTGGAAAATTCAGGGCTATGCCGTGTAGATGATGGCCTAACAGGAGGCTTTAAAATTTTCTTTCTAGTGTCCTTCGCTTGGGAGAAAAATGCAAAGGTACAAGACAGCTTTTCCTTGCCAATATCTCTCTTTTGCAAAGAGCTGCGCATTGGAAAATTCAGGGCTATGCCGTGTAGATGATGGCCTAACAGGAGGCTTTAAAATGTTATTTCTAGTGTCCTTCGTTTGGGAGAAAAATGCAAAGGTACAAGACAGCTTTTCCTTGCCAATATCTCTCTTTTGCAAAGAGCTACGCATTGGAAAATTCAGGGCTATACCGTGTAGATGAAGCACTAACAGGAGGCTTTAAAATTTTCATTCTAGTGTCCTTCATTTGGGAGAAAAATCCATTGGTACAAGACAGCTTTTCCTTGCCAATATCTCTCTTTTGCACAAAGCTGCGCATTGGAAAATTCAGGGCTATGCCGTGTAGATGATGGCCTAACAGGAGGCTTTAAAATTTTCTTTGTAGTGTCCTTCGTTTGGGAGAAAAATGCATAGGTACAAGACAGCTTTTCCTTGCCAATATCTCTCTTTTGCAAAGAGCTGCGCATTGGAAAATTCAGGGCTATGCCGTGTAGATGATGGCCTAACTGGAGGCTTTAAAATTTTCTTTCTAGTGTCCTTCGTTTGGGAGAAAAATGCAAAGGTACAAGACAGCTTTTCCTTGCCAATATCTCTCTTTTGCAAAGAGCTGCGCATTGGAAAATTCAGGGCTATGCCGTGTAGATGATGGCCTAACAGGAGGCTTTAAAATTTTCTTTCTAGTATCCTTCGTTTGGGAGAAAAATGCAAAGGTACAAGACAGCTTTTCCTTGCCAATATCTCTCTTTTGCAAAGAGCTACGCATTGGAAAATTCAGGGCTATACCGTGTAGATGAAGCACTAACAGGAGGCTTTAAAATTTTCATTCTAGTGACCTTCATTTGGGAGAAAAATCCATTGGTACAAGACAGCTTTTCCTTGCCAATATCTCTCTTTTGCACAAAGCTGCGCTTTGGAAAATTCAGGGCTATGCCGTGTAGATGATGGCCTAACAGGAGGCTTTAAAATTTTCTTTGTAGTGTCCTTCGTTTGGGAGAAAAATGCAAAGGTACAAGACAGCTTTTCCTTGCCAATATCTCTCTTTTGCAAAGAGCTGCGCATTGGAAAATTCAGGGCTATGTCGTGTAGATGATGGCCTAACTGGAGGCTTTAAAATTTTATTTCTAGTGTCCTTCGTTTGGGAGAAAAATGCAAAGGTACAAGACAGCTTTTCTTTGCCAATATCTCCCTTTTGCAAAGAGCTGCGCATTGGAAAATTCAGGGCTATGCCGTGTAGATGATGGCCTAACAGGAGGCTTTAAAATTTTCTTTCTAGTGTCCTTCGTTTGGGAGAAAAACGCAAAGGTACAAGACAGCTTTTCCTTGCCAATATCTCTCTTTTGCAAAGAGCTGCGCATTGGAAAATTCTGGGCTATGCCGTGTAGATGATGGCCTAACAGGAGGCTTTACAATTTTATTTCTAGTGTCCTTCGTTTGGGAGAAAAATGCAAAGGTACAAGACAGCTTTTCCTTGCCAATATCTCTCTTTTGCAAAGAGCTACGCATTGGAAAATTGAGGGCTATACCATGTAGATGAAGCACTAACAGGAGGCTTTAAAATTTTCATTCTAGTGTCCTTCGTTTTGGAGAAAAATCCAATGGTACAAGACAGTTTTTCCTTGCCAATATCTCTCTTTTACAAAGAGCTGCGCATTGGAAAATTCAGGGCTATGCCGTGTAGATGATGGCCTAACAGGAGGCTTTAAAATGTTCTTTCTAGTTTCCTTCGTTTGGGAGAAAAATGCAAAGGTACAAGACAGCTTTTCCTTGCCAATATCTCTCTTTTGCAAAGAGCTACGCATTGGAAAATTCAGGGCTATACCGTGTAGATGAAGCACTAACAGGAGGCTTTAAAATTTTCATTCTAGTGTCCTTCATTTGGGAGAAAAATCCATTGGTACAAGACAGCTTTTCCTTGCCAATATCTCTCTTTTGCACAAAGCTGCGCATTGGAAAATTCAGGGCTATGCCGTGTAGATGATGGCCTAACAGGAGGCTTTAAAATTTTCTTTGTAGTGTCCTTCGTTTGGGAGAAAAATGCAAAGGTACAAGACAGCTTTTCCTTGCCAATATCTCTCTTTTGCAAAGAGCTGCGCATTGGAAAATTCAGGGCTATGCCGTGTAGATGATGGCCTAACAGGAGGCTTTAAAATTTTCTTTCTAGTGTCCTTCGTTTGGGAGAAAAATGCAAAGGTACAAGACAACTTTTCCTTGCCAATATCTCTCTTTTGCAAAGAGCTGCGCATTGGAAAATTCAGGGCTATGCCGTGTAGATGATGGCCTAACAGGAGGCTTTAAAATTTTATTTCTAGTGTCCTTCGTTTGGGAGAAAAATGCAAAGGTACAAGACAGCTTTTCCTTGCCAATATCTCTCTTTTGCAAAGAGCTACGCATTGGAAAATTCAGGGCTATACCGTGTAGATGAAGCACTAACAGGAGGCTTTAAAATTTTCATTCTAGTGTCCTTCGTTTGGGAGAAAAATCCAATGGTACAAGACAGCTTTTCCTTGCCAATATCTCTCTTTTGCAAAGAGATGCGCATTGGAAAATTCAGGGCTATGCCGTGTAGATGATGGCCTAACAGGAGGCTTTAAAATTTTCTTTCTAGTGTCCTTCGTTTGGGTGAAAAATGCAAAGGTACAAGACAGCTTTTCCTTGCCAATATCTCTCTTTTGCAAAGAGCTGCGCATTGGAAAATTCAGGGCTATGCCGTGTAGATGATGGCCTAACAGGAGGTTTTAAAATTTTCTTTCTAGTGTCCTTCGTTTGGGAGAAAAATGCAAAGGTACAAGACAGCTTTTCCTTGCCAATATCTCTCTTTTGCAAAGAGCTGCGCATTGGAAAATTCAGGGCTATGCCGTGTAGATGATGGCCTAACAGGAGGCTTTAAAATTTTCTTTCTAGTGTCCTTCGTTTGGGAGAAAAACGCAAAGGTACAAGACAGCTTTTCCTTGCCAATATCTCTCTTTTGCAAAGAGCTGCGCATTGGAAAATTCAGGGCTATGCCGTGTAGATGATGGCCTAACAGGAGGCTTTACAATTTTATTTCTAGTGTCCTTCGTTTGGGAGAAAATGCAAAGGTACAAGACAGCTTTTCCTTGCCAATATCTCTCTTTTGCAAAGAGCTACGCATTGGAAAATTCAGGGCTATACCATGTAGATGAAGCACTAACAGGAGGCTTTAAAATTTTCATTCTAGTGTCCTTCGTTTGGGAGAAAAACGCAAAGGTACAAGACAGCTTTTCCTTGCCAATATCTCTCTTTTGCAAAGAGCTGCGCATTGGAAAATTCAGGGCTATGCCGTGTAGATGATGGCCTAACAGGAGGCTTTACAATTTTATTTCTAGTGTCCTTCGTTTGGGAGAAAATGCAAAGGTACAAGACAGCTTTTCCTTGCCAATATCTCTCTTTTGCAAAGAGCTACGCATTGGAAAATTCAGGGCTATACCATGTAGATGAAGCACTAACAGGAGGCTTTAAAATTTTCATTCTAGTGTCCTTCGTTTGGGAGAAAAATCCAATGGTACAAGACAGTTTTTCCTTGCCAATATCTCTCTTTTACAAAGAGCTGCGCATTGGAAAATTCAGGGCTATGCCGTGTAGATGATGGCCTAACAGGAGGCTTTAAAATTTTCATTCTAGTTTCCTTCGTTTGGGAGAAAAATGCAAAGGTACAAGACAGCTTTTCCTTGCCAATATCTCTCTTTTGCAAAGAGCTGCTCATTGGAAAATTCAGGGCTATGCCGTGTAGATGATGGCCTAACAGGAGGCTTTAAAATTTTATTTCTAGTGTCCTTCGTTTGGGAGAAAAATGCAAAGGTACAAGACAGCTTTTCCTTGCCAATATCTCTCTTTTGCAAAGAGCTGCGCATTGGAAAATTCAGGGCTATGCCGTGTAGATGATGGCCTAACAGGGGGGCAGATGTATTAACCTGGAGAAGGCATAAGGAAGTTATAAACCAGTGATATGTGCAAGGTGATAAAGGCACCAGCCAATCAGATCCTAACTGTTAATTTACATATTGGAGCTGATTGGCTGGTGCCTTTATCACCTTGCACATATCACTGGTTTATCACTTCCTTATGCCTCCTCCAGGTTAATACATCTGCCCCAGGAGGCTTTAAATTTTTCTTTCTAGTGTCCTTCGTTTGGGAGAAAAATGCAAAGGTACAAGACAGCTTTTCCTTGCCAATATCTCTCTTTTGCAAAGAGCTGCGCATTGGAAAATTCAGGGCTATGCCGTGTAGATGATGGCCTAAGAGGAGGCTTTAAAATTTTCTTTCTAGTGTCCTTCGTTTGGGAGAAAAATGCAAAGGTACAAGACAGCTTTTCCTTGCCAATATCTCTCTTTTGCAAAGAGCTACGCATTGGAAAATTCAGGGCTATACCGTGTAGATAAAGCACTAACAGGAGGCTTTAAAATTTTCATTCTAGTGTCCTTCGTTTGGGAGAAAAATGTAAAGGTACAAGACAGCTTTTCCTTGCCAATATCTCTCTTTTGCAAAGAGCTGCGCATTGGAAAATTCAGGGCTATGCCGTGTAGATGATGGCCTAACAGGAGGCTTTAAAATTTTCTTTCTAGTGTCCTTCGTTTGGGAGAAAAATGCAAAGGTACAAGACAGCTTTTCCTTGCCAATATCTCTCTTTTGCAAAGAGCTGCGCATTGGAAAATTCAGGGCTATGCCGTGTAGATGATGGCCTAACAGAAGGCTTTAAAATTTTCTTTCTAGTGTCCTTCGTTTGGGAGAAAAATGCAAAGGTACAAGACAGCTTTTCCTTGCCAATATCTCTCTTTTGCAAAGAGCTGCGCATTGGAAAATTCAGGGCTATGCCGTGTAGATGATGGCCTAACTGGAGGCTTTAAAATTTTCTTTCTAGTGTCCTTCGTTTGGGAGAAAAATGCAAAGGTACAAGACAGCTTTTCCTTGCCAATATCTCTCTTTTGCAAAGAGCTGCGCATTGGAAAATTCAGGGCTATGCCGTGTAGATGATGGCCTAACAGGAGGCTTTAAAATTTTCTTTCTAGTGTCCTTCGTTTGGGAGAAAAATGCAAAGGTACAAGACAGCTTTTCCTTGCCAATATCTCTCTTTTGCAAAGAGCTGCGCATTGGAAAATTCAGGGCTATGCCGTGTAGATGATGGCCTAACAGGAGGCTTTAAAATTTTCTTTCTAGTGTCCTTCGTTTGGGAGAAAAATGCAAAGGTACAAGACAGCATTTCCTTGCCAATATCTCTCTTTTGCAAAGAGCTGCGCATTGGAAAATTCAGGGCTATGCCGTGTAGATGATGGCCTAACAGGAGGCTTTAAAATTTTCTTTCTAGTGTCCTTCGTTTGGGAGAAAAATGCAAAGGTACAAGACAGCTTTTCCTTGCCAATATCTCTCTTTTGCAAAGAGCTGCGCATTGGAAAATTCAGGGCTATGCCGTGTAGATGATGGCCTAACAGGAGGCTTTAAAATTTTCTTTCTAGTGTCCTTCGTTTGGGAGAAAAATGCAAAGGTACAAGACAGCATTTCCTTGCCAATATCTCTCTTTTGCAAAGAGCTACGCATTGGAAAATTCAGGGCTATACCGTGTAGATGAAGCACTAACAGGAGGCTTTAAAATTTTCATTCTAGTGTCCTTCGTTTGGGAGAAAAATCCATTGGTACAAGACAGCTTTTCCTTGCCAATATCTCTCTTTTGCACAAAGCTGCGCATTGGAAAATTCAGGGCTATGCCGTGTAGATGATGGCCTAACAGGAGGCTTTAAAATTTTCTTTGTAGTGTCCTTCGTTTGGGAGAAAAATGCAAAGGTACAAGACAGCTTTTCCTTGCCAATATCTCTCTTTTGCAAAGAGCTGCGCATTGGAAAATTCAGGGCTATGCCGTGTAGATGATGGCCTAACTGGAGGCTTTAAAATTTTCTTTCTAGTGTCCTTCGTTTGGGAGAAAAATGCAAAGGTACAAGACAGCTTTTCCTTGCCAATATCTCTCTTTTGCAAAGAGCTGCGCATTGGAAAATTCAGGGCTATGCCGTGTAGATGATGGCCTAACAGGAGGCTTTAAAATTATCTTTCTAGTGTCCTTCGTTTGGGAGAAAAATGCAAAGGTACAAGACAGCTTTTCCTTGCCAATATCTCTCTTTTGCAAAGAGCTACGCATTGGAAAATTCAGGGCTATACCGTGTAGATGAAGCACTAACAGGAGGCTTTAAAATTTTCATTCTAGTGTCCTTCGTTTGGGAGAAAAATCCAATGGTACAAGACAGCTTTTCCTTGCCAATATCTCTCTTTTGCAAAGAGCTGCGCATTGGAAAATTCAGGGCTATGCCGTGTAGATGATGGCCTAACAGGAGGCTTAACAATTTTCTTTCTAGTGTCCTTCGTTTGGGAGAAAAACGCAAAGGTACAAGACAGCTTTTCCTTGCCAATATCTCTCTTTTGCAAAGAGCTACGCATTGGAAAATTCAGGGCTATACCCTGTAGATGAAGCACTAACAGGAGGCTTTAAAATTTTCATTCTAGTGTCCTTCGTTTGGGAGAAAAATCCAATGGTACAAGACAGCTTTTCCTTGCCAATATCTCTCTTTTGCAAAGAGCTGCGCATTGGAAAATTCAGGGCTATGCCGTGTAGATGATGGCCTAACAGGAGGCTTTAAAATTTTCTTTCTAGTGTCCTTCGTTTGGGAGAAAAATGCAAAGGTACAAGACAGCTTTTCCTTGCCAATATCTCTCTTTTGCAAAGAGCTGCGCATTGGAAAATTCAGGGCTATGCCGTGTAGATGATGGCCTAACAGGAGGTTTTAAAATTTCTTTCTAGTGTCCTTCTTTTGGGAGAAAAATGCAAAGGTACAAGACAGCTTTTCCTTGCCAATATCTCTCTTTTGCAAAGAGCTGCGCATTGGAAAATTCAGGGCTATGCCGTGTAGATGATGGCCTAACAGGAGGCTTAACAATTTTCTTTCTAGTGTCCTTCGTTTGGGAGAAAAACGCAAAGGTACAAGACAGCTTTTCCTTGCCAATATCTCTCTTTTGCAAAGAGCTACGCATTGGAAAATTCAGGGCTATACCATGTAGATGAAGCACTAACAGGAGGCTTTAAAATTTTCATTCTAGTGTCCTTCGTTTGGGAGAAAAATCCAATGGTACAAGACAGTTTTTCCTTGCCAATATCTCTCTTTTACAAAGAGCTGCGCATTGGAAAATTCAGGGCTATGCCGTGTAGATGATGGCCTAACAGGAGGCTTTAAAATTTTCTTTCTAGTTTCCTTCGTTTGGGAGAAAAATGCAAAGGTACAAGACAGCTTTTCCTTGCCAATATCTCTCTTTTGCAAAGAGCTGCGCATTGGAAAATTCAGGGCTATGCCGTGTAGATGATGGCCTAACAGGAGGCTTTAAAATTTTATTTCTAGTGTCCTTCGTTTGGGAGAAAAATGCAAAGGTACAGGACAGCTTTTCCTTGCCAATATCTCTCTTTTGCAAAGAGCTACGCATTGGAAAATTCAGGGCTATACCGTGTAGATGATGGCCTCACAGGAGGCTTTAAAATTTTCTTTCTAGTGTCCTTCGTTTGGGAGAAAAATGCAAAGGTACAAGACAGCTTTTCCTTGCCAATATCTCTCTTTTGCAAAGAACTGCGCATTGGAAAATTCAGGGCTATGCCGTGTAGATGATGGCCTAACAGGAGGCTTTAAAATTTTCTTTGTAGTGTCCTTCGTTTGGGAGAAAAATGCAAAGGTACAAGACAGCTTTTCCTTGCCAATATCTCTCTTTTGCAAAGAGCTGCTCATTGGAAAATTCAGGGCTATGCCGTGTAGATGATGGCCTAACAGGAGGCTTTAAAATTTTATTTCTAGTGTCCTTCGTTTGGGAGAAAAATGCAAAGGTACAAGACAGCTTTTCCTTGCCAATATCTCTCTTTTGCAAAGAGCTGCGCATTGGAAAATTCAGGGCTATGCCGTGTAGATGATGGCCTAACAGGGGGGCAGATGTATTAACCTGGAGAAGGCATAAGGAAGTGATAAACCAGTGATATGTGCAAGGTGATAAAGGCACCAGCCAATCAGATCCTAACTGTTAATTTACATATTGGAGCTGATTGGCTGGTGCCTTTATCACCTTGCACATATCACTGGTTTATCACTTCCTTATGCCTCCTCCAGGTTAATACATCTGCCCCAGGAGGCTTTAAATTTTTCTTTCTAGTGTCCTTCGTTTGGGAGAAAAATGCAAAGGTACAAGACAGCTTTTCCTTGCCAATATCTCTCTTTTGCAAAGAGCTGCGCATTGGAAAATTCAGGGCTATGCCGTGTAGATGATGGCCTAACAGGAGGCTTTAAAATTTTCTTTCTAGTGTCCTTCGTTTGGGAGAAAAATGCAAAGGTACAAGACAGCTTTTCCTTGCCAATATCTCTCTTTTGCAAAGAGCTGCGCATTGGAAAATTCAGGGCTATGCCGTGTAGATGATGGCCTAACAGAAGGCTTTAAAATTTTCTTTCTAGTGTCCTTCGTTTGGGAGAAAAATGCAAAGGTACAAGACAGCTTTTCCTTGCCAATATCTCTCTTTTGCAAAGAGCTGCGCATTGGAAAATTCAGGGCTATGCCGTGTAGATGATGGCCTAACTGGAGGCTTTAAAATTTTCTTTCTAGTGTCCTTCGTTTGGGAGAAAAATGCAAAGGTACAAGACAGCTTTTCCTTGCCAATATCTCTCTTTTGCAAAGAGCTGCGCATTGGAAAATTCAGGGCTATGCCGTGTAGATGATGGCCTAACAGGAGGCTTTAAAATTTTCTTTCTAGTGTCCTTCGTTTGGGAGAAAAATGCAAAGGTACAAGACAGCTTTTCCTTGCCAATATCTCTCTTTTGCAAAGAGCTGCGCATTGGAAAATTCAGGGCTATGCCGTGTAGATGATGGCCTAACAGGAGGCTTTAAAATTTTCTTTCTAGTGTCCTTCGTTTGGGAGAAAAATGCAAAGGTACAAGACAGCATTTCCTTGCCAATATCTCTCTTTTGCAAAGAGCTGCGCATTGGAAAATTCAGGGCTATGCCGTGTAGATGATGGCCTAACAGGAGGCTTTAAAATTTTCTTTCTAGTGTCCTTCGTTTGGGAGAAAAATGCAAAGGTACAAGACAGCTTATCCTTGCCAATATCTCTCTTTTGCAAAGAGCTGCGCATTGGAAAATTCAGGGCTATGCCGTGTAGATGATGGCCTAACAGGAGGCTTTAAAATTTTCTTTCTAGTGTCCTTCGTTTGGGAGAAAAATGCAAAGGTACAAGACAGCATTTCCTTGCCAATATCTCTCTTTTGCAAAGAGCTACGCATTGGAAAATTCAGGGCTATACCGTGTAGATGAAGCACTAACAGGAGGCTTTAAAATTTTCATTCTAGTGTCCTTCGTTTGGGAGAAAAATCCATTGGTACAAGACAGCTTTTCCTTGCCAATATCTCTCTTTTGCACAAAGCTGCGCATTGGAAAATTCAGGGCTATGCCGTGTAGATGATGGCCTAACAGGAGGCTTTAAAATTTTCTTTGTAGTGTCCTTCGTTTGGGAGAAAAATGCAAAGGTACAAGACAGCTTTTCCTTGCCAATATCTCTCTTTTGCAAAGAGCTGCGCATTGGAAAATTCAGGGCTATGCCGTGTAGATGATGGCCTAACTGGAGGCTTTAAAATTTTCTTTCTAGTGTCCTTCGTTTGGGAGAAAAATGCAAAGGTACAAGACAGCTTTTCCTTGCCAATATCTCTCTTTTGCAAAGAGCTGCGCATTGGAAAATTCAGGGCTATGCCGTGTAGATGATGGCCTAACAGGAGGCTTTAAAATTTTCTTTCTAGTGTCCTTCGTTTGGGAGAAAAATCCAATGGTACAAGACAGCTTTTCCTTGCCAATATCTCTCTTTTGCAAAGAGCTGCGCATTGGAAAATTCAGGGCTATGCCGTGTAGATGATGGCCTAACAGGAGGCTTAACAATTTTCTTTCTAGTGTCCTTCGTTTGGGAGAAAAACGCAAAGGTACAAGACAGCTTTTCCTTGCCAATATCTCTCTTTTGCAAAGAGCTACGCATTGGAAAATTCAGGGCTATACCCTGTAGATGAAGCACTAACAGGAGGCTTTAAAATTTTCATTCTAGTGTCCTTCGTTTGGGAGAAAAATCCAATGGTACAAGACAGCTTTTCCTTGCCAATATCTCTCTTTTGCAAAGAGCTGCGCATTGGAAAATTCAGGGCTATGCCGTGTAGATGATGGCCTAACAGGAGGCTTTAAAATTTTCTTTCTAGTGTCCTTCGTTTGGGAGAAAAATGCAAAGGTACAAGACAGCTTTTCCTTGCCAATATCTCTCTTTTGCAAAGAGCTGCGCATTGGAAAATTCAGGGCTATGCCGTGTAGATGATGGCCTAACAGGAGGTTTTAAAATTTCTTTCTAGTGTCCTTCTTTTGGGAGAAAAATGCAAAGGTACAAGACAGCTTTTCCTTGCCAATATCTCTCTTTTGCAAAGAGCTGCGCATTGGAAAATTCAGGGCTATGCCGTGTAGATGATGGCCTAACAGGAGGCTTAACAATTTTCTTTCTAGTGTCCTTCGTTTGGGAGAAAAACGCAAAGGTACAAGACAGCTTTTCCTTGCCAATATCTCTCTTTTGCAAAGAGCTACGCATTGGAAAATTCAGGGCTATACCATGTAGATGAAGCACTAACAGGAGGCTTTAAAATTTTCATTCTAGTGTCCTTCGTTTGGGAGAAAAATCCAATGGTACAAGACAGTTTTTCCTTGCCAATATCTCTCTTTTACAAAGAGCTGCGCATTGGAAAATTCAGGGCTATGCCGTGTAGATGATGGCCTAACAGGAGGCTTTAAAATTTTCTTTCTAGTTTCCTTCGTTTGGGAGAAAAATGCAAAGGTACAAGACAGCTTTTCCTTGCCAATATCTCTCTTTTGCAAAGAGCTGCGCATTGGAAAATTCAGGGCTATGCCGTGTAGATGATGGCCTAACAGGAGGCTTTAAAATTTTATTTCTAGTGTCCTTCGTTTGGGAGAAAAATGCAAAGGTACAGGACAGCTTTTCCTTGCCAATATCTCTCTTTTGCAAAGAGCTACGCATTGGAAAATTCAGGGCTATACCGTGTAGATGATGGCCTCACAGGAGGCTTTAAAATTTTCTTTCTAGTGTCCTTCGTTTGGGAGAAAAATGCAAAGGTACAAGACAGCTTTTCCTTGCCAATATCTCTCTTTTGCAAAGAACTGCGCATTGGAAAATTCAGGGCTATGCCGTGTAGATGATGGCCTAACAGGAGGCTTTAAAATTTTCTTTGTAGTGTCCTTCGTTTGGGAGAAAAATGCAAAGGTACAAGACAGCTTTTCCTTGCCAATATCTCTCTTTTGCAAAGAGCTGCGCATTGGAAAATTCAGGGCTATGCCGTGTAGATGATGGCCTAACTGGAGGCTTTAAAATTTTCTTTCTAGTGTCCTTCGTTTGGGAGAAAAATGCAAAGGTACAAGACAGCTTTTCCTTGCCAATATCTCTCTTTTGCAAAGAGCTACGCATTGGAAAATTCAGGGCTATACCGTGTAGATGAAGCACTAACAGGAGGCTTAAAAATTTTCATTCTAGTGTCCTTCGTTTGGGAGAAAAATCCAATGGTACAAGACAGCTTTACCTTGCCAATATCTCTCTTTCGCAAAGAGCTGCGCATTGGAAAATTCAGGGCTATGCCGTGTAGATGATGGCCTAACAGGAGGCTTTAAAATTTTCTTTCTAGTGTCCTTCGTTTGGGAGAAAAATGCAAAGGTACAAGACAGCTTTTCCTTGCCAATATCTCTCTTTTGCAAAGAGCTGCGCATTGGAAAATTCAGGGCTATGCCGTGTAGATGATGGCCTAACAGGAGGTTTTAAAATTTTCTTTTTAGTGTCCTTCGTTTGGGAGAAAAATGCAAAGGTACAAGACAGCTTTTCCTTGCCAATATCTCTCTTTTGCAAAGAGCTGCGCATTGGAAAATTCAGGGCTATGCCGTGTAGATGATGGCCTAACAGGAGGCTTTAAAATTTTCTTTCTAGTGTCCTTCGTTTGGGAGAAAAATGCAAAGGTACAAGACAGCTTTTCCTTGCCAATATCTCTCTTTTGCAAAGAGCTGCGCATTGGAAAATTCAGGGCTATGCCGTGTAGATGATGGCCTAACAGGAGGCTTTAAAATTTTCTTTCTAGTGTCCTTCGTTTGGGAGAAAAATGCAAAGGTACAAGACAGCTTTTCCTTGCCAATATCTCTCTTTTGCAAAGAGCTACGCATTGGAAAATTCAGGGCTATACCGTGTAGATGAAGCACTAACAGGAGGCTTAAAAATTTTCATTCTAGTGTCCTTCGTTTGGGAGAAAAATCCAATGGTACAAGACAGCTTTACCTTGCCAATATCTCTCTTTCGCAAAGAGCTGCGCATTGGAAAATTCAGGGCTATGCCGTGTAGATGATGGCCTAACAGGAGGCTTTAAAATTTTCTTTCTAGTGTCCTTCGTTTGGGAGAAAAATGCAAAGGTACAAGACAGCTTTTCCTTGCCAATATCTCTCTTTTGCAAAGAGCTGCGCATTGGAAAATTCAGGGCTATGCCGTGTAGATGATGGCCTAACAGGAGGTTTTAAAATTTTCTTTTTAGTGTCCTTCGTTTGGGAGAAAAATGCAAAGGTACAAGACAGCTTTTCCTTGCCAATATCTCTCTTTTGCAAAGAGCTGCGCATTGGAAAATTCAGGGCTATGCCGTGTAGATGATGGCCTAACAGGAGGCTTTACAATTTTATTTCTAGTGTCCTTCGTTTGGGAGAAAAATGCAAAGGTACAAGACAGCTTTTCCTTGCCAATATCTCTCTTTTGCAAAGAGCTACGCATTGGAAAATTCAGGGCTATACCGTGTAGATGAAGCACTAACAGGAGGCTTTAAAATTTTCTTTCTAGTGTCCTTCATTTGGGAGAAAAATCCATTGGTACAAGACAGCTTTTCCTTGCCAATATCTCTCTTTTGCACAAAGCTGCGCATTGGAAAATTCAGGGCTATGCCGTGTAGATGATTGCCTAACAGGAGGCTTTAAATTTTTCTTTGTAGTGTCCTTCGTTTGGGAGAAAAATGCAAAGGTACAAGACAGCTTTTCCTTGCCAATATCTCTCTTTTGCAAAGAGCTGCGCATTGGAAAATTCAGGGCTATGCCGTGTAGATGATGGCCTAACTGGAGGCTTTAAAATTTTCTTTCTAGTGTCCTTCGTTTGGGAGAAAAATGCAAAGGTACAAGACAGCTTTTCCTTGCCAATATCTCTCTTTTGCAAAGAGCTGCGCATTGGAAAATTCAGGGCTATGCCGTGTAGATGATGGCCTAACTGGAGGCTTTAAAATTTTCTTTCTAGTGTCCTTCGTTTGGGAGAAAAATGCAAAGGTACAAGACAGCTTTTCCTTGCCAATATCTCTCTTTTGCAAAGAGCTACGCATTGGAAAATTCAGGGCTATACCGTGTAGATGAAGCACTAACAGGAGGCTTTAAAATTTTCAGTCTAGTGTCCTTCGTTTGGGAGAAAAATGCAAAGGTACAAGACAGCTTTTCCTTGCCAATATCTCTCTTTTGCAAAGAGCTGCGCATTGGAAAATTCAGGGCTATGCCGTGTAGATGATGGCCTAACAGGAGGCTTTAAAATTTTCTTTCTAGTGTCCTTCGTTTGGGAGAAAAATGCAAAGGTACAAGACAGCTTTTCCTTGCCAATATCTCTCTTTTGCAAAGAGCTGCGCATTGGAAAATTTAGGGCTATGCCGTGTAGATGATGGCCTAACAGGAAGCTTTACAATTTTATTTCTAGTGTCCTTCGTTTGGGAGAAAAATGCAAAGGTACAAGACAGCTTTTCCTTGCCAATATCTCTCTTTTGCAAAGAGCTGCGCATTGGAAAATTCAGGGCTATGCCGTGTAGATGATGGCCTAACTGGAGGCTTTAAAATTTTCTTTCTAGTGTCCTTCGTTTGGGAGAAAAATGCAAAGGTACAAGACAGCTTTTCCTTGCCAATATCTCTCTTTTGCAAAGAGCTGCGCATTGGAAAATTCAGGGCTATGCCGTGTAGATGATGGCCTAACAGGAGGCTTTAAAATTATCTTTCTAGTGTCCTTCGTTTGGGAGAAAAATGCAAAGGTACAAGACAGCTTTTCCTTGCCAATATCTCTCTTTTGCAAAGAGCTACGCATTGGAAAATTCAGGGCTATACCGTGTAGATGAAGCACTAACAGGAGGCTTTAAAATTTTCATTCTAGTGTCCTTCGTTTGGGAGAAAAATCCAATGGTACAAGACAGCTTTTCCTTGCCAATATCTCTCTTTTGCAAAGAGCTGCGCATTGGAAAATTCAGGGCTATGCCGTGTAGATGATGGCCTAACAGGAGGCTTAACAATTTTCTTTCTAGTGTCCTTCGTTTGGGAGAAAAACGCAAAGGTACAAGACAGCTTTTCCTTGCCAATATCTCTCTTTTGCAAAGAGCTACGCATTGGAAAATTCAGGGCTATACCCTGTAGATGAAGCACTAACAGGAGGCTTTAAAATTTTCATTCTAGTGTCCTTCGTTTGGGAGAAAAATCCAATGGTACAAGACAGCTTTTCCTTGCCAATATCTCTCTTTTGCAAAGAGCTGCGCATTGGAAAATTCAGGGCTATGCCGTGTAGATGATGGCCTAACAGGAGGCTTTAAAATTTTCTTTCTAGTGTCCTTCGTTTGGGAGAAAAATGCAAAGGTACAAGACAGCTTTTCCTTGCCAATATCTCTCTTTTGCAAAGAGCTGCGCATTGGAAAATTCAGGGCTATGCCGTGTAGATGATGGCCTAACAGGAGGTTTTAAAATTTCTTTCTAGTGTCCTTCTTTTGGGAGAAAAATGCAAAGGTACAAGACAGCTTTTCCTTGCCAATATCTCTCTTTTGCAAAGAGCTGCGCATTGGAAAATTCAGGGCTATGCCGTGTAGATGATGGCCTAACAGGAGGCTTAACAATTTTCTTTCTAGTGTCCTTCGTTTGGGAGAAAAACGCAAAGGTACAAGACAGCTTTTCCTTGCCAATATCTCTCTTTTGCAAAGAGCTACGCATTGGAAAATTCAGGGCTATACCATGTAGATGAAGCACTAACAGGAGGCTTTAAAATTTTCATTCTAGTGTCCTTCATTTGGGAGAAAAATCCAATGGTACAAGACAGTTTTTCCTTGCCAATATCTCTCTTTTACAAAGAGCTGCGCATTGGAAAATTCAGGGCTATGCCGTGTAGATGATGGCCTAACAGGAGGCTTTAAAATTTTCTTTCTAGTTTCCTTCGTTTGGGAGAAAAATGCAAAGGTACAAGACAGCTTTTCCTTGCCAATATCTCTCTTTTGCAAAGAGCTGCGCATTGGAAAATTCAGGGCTATGCCGTGTAGATGATGGCCTAACAGGAGGCTTTAAAATTTTATTTCTAGTGTCCTTCGTTTGGGAGAAAAATGCAAAGGTACAGGACAGCTTTTCCTTGCCAATATCTCTCTTTTGCAAAGAGCTACGCATTGGAAAATTCAGGGCTATACCGTGTAACTGATGGCCTCACAGGAGGCTTTAAAATTTTCTTTCTAGTGTCCTTCGTTTGGGAGAAAAATGCAAAGGTACAAGACAGCTTTTCCTTGCCAATATCTCTCTTTTGCAAAGAACTGCGCATTGGAAAATTCAGGGCTATGCCGTGTAGATGATGGCCTAACAGGAGGCTTTAAAATTTTCTTTGTAGTGTCCTTCGTTTGGGAGAAAAATGCAAAGGTACAAGACAGCTTTTCCTTGCCAATATCTCTCTTTTGCAAAGAGCTGCGCATTGGAAAATTCAGGGCTATGCCGTGTAGATGATGGCCTAACTGGAGGCTTTAAAATTTTCTTTCTAGTGTCCTTCGTTTGGGAGAAAAATGCAAAGGTACAAGACAGCTTTTCCTTGCCAATATCTCTCTTTTGCAAAGAGCTACGCATTGGAAAATTCAGGGCTATACCGTGTAGATGAAGCACTAACAGGAGGCTTAAAAATTTTCATTCTAGTGTCCTTCGTTTGGGAGAAAAATCCAATGGTACAAGACAGCTTTACCTTGCCAATATCTCTCTTTCGCAAAGAGCTGCGCATTGGAAAATTCAGGGCTATGCCGTGTAGATGATGGCCTAACAGGAGGCTTTAAAATTTTCTTTCTAGTGTCCTTCGTTTGGGAGAAAAATGCAAAGGTACAAGACAGCTTTTCCTTGCCAATATCTCTCTTTTGCAAAGAGCTGCGCATTGGAAAATTCAGGGCTATGCCGTGTAGATGATGGCCTAACAGGAGGTTTTAAAATTTTCTTTTTAGTGTCCTTCGTTTGGGAGAAAAATGCAAAGGTACAAGACAGCTTTTCCTTGCCAATATCTCTCTTTTGCAAAGAGCTGCGCATTGGAAAATTCAGGGCTATGCCGTGTAGATGATGGCCTAACAGGAGGCTTTAAATTTTTCTTTCTAGTGTCCTTCGTTTGGGAGAAAAACGCAAAGGTACAAGACAGCTTTTCCTTGCCAATATCTCTCTTTTGCAAAGAGCTGCGCATTGGAAAATTCAGGGCTATGCCGTGTAGATGATGGCCTAACAGGAGGCTTTACAATTTTATTTCTAGTGTCCTTCGTTTGGGAGAAAAATGCAAAGGTACAAGACAGCTTTTCCTTGCCAATATCTCTCTTTTGCAAAGAGCTACGCATTGGAAAATTCAGGGCTATACCGTGTAGATGAAGCACTAACAGGAGGCTTTAAAATTTTCTTTCTAGTGTCCTTCATTTGGGAGAAAAATCCATTGGTACAAGACAGCTTTTCCTTGCCAATATCTCTCTTTTGCACAAAGCTGCGCATTGGAAAATTCAGGGCTATGCCGTGTAGATGATTGCCTAACAGGAGGCTTTAAATTTTTCTTTGTAGTGTCCTTCGTTTGGGAGAAAAATGCAAAGGTACAAGACAGCTTTTCCTTGCCAATATCTCTCTTTTGCAAAGAGCTGCGCATTGGAAAATTCAGGGCTATGCCGTGTAGATGATGGCCTAACTGGAGGCTTTAAAATTTTCTTTCTAGTGTCCTTCGTTTGGGAGAAAAATGCAAAGGTACAAGACAGCTTTTCCTTGCCAATATCTCTCTTTTGCAAAGAGCTGCGCATTGGAAAATTCAGGGCTATGCCGTGTAGATGATGGCCTAACTGGAGGCTTTAAAATTTTCTTTCTAGTGTCCTTCGTTTGGGAGAAAAATGCAAAGGTACAAGACAGCTTTTCCTTGCCAATATCTCTCTTTTGCAAAGAGCTACGCATTGGAAAATTCAGGGCTATACCGTGTAGATGAAGCACTAACAGGAGGCTTTAAAATTTTCATTCTAGTGTCCTTCGTTTGGGAGAAAAATGCAAAGGTACAAGACAGCTTTTCCTTGCCAATATCTCTCTTTTGCAAAGAGCTGCGCATTGGAAAATTCAGGGCTATGCCGTGTAGATGATGGCCTAACAGGAGGCTTTAAAATTTTCTTTCTAGTGTCCTTCGTTTGGGAGAAAAATGCAAAGGTACAAGACAGCTTTTCCTTGCCAATATCTCTCTTTTGCAAAGAGCTGCGCATTGGAAAATTTAGGGCTATGCCGTGTAGATGATGGCCTAACAGGAAGCTTTACAATTTTATTTCTAGTGTCCTTCGTTTGGGAGAAAAATGCAAAGGTACAAGACAGCTTTTCCTTGCCAATATCTCTCTTTTGCAAAGAGCTGCGCATTGGAAAATTCAGGGCTATGCCGTGTAGATGATGGCCTAACAGGAGGCTTTAAAATTTTCTTTCTAGTGTCCTTCGTTTGGGAGAAAAATGCAAAGGTACAAGACAGCTTTTCCTTGCCAATATCTCTCTTTTGCAAAGAGCTGCGCATTGGAAAATTTAGGGCTATGCCGTGTAGATGATGGCCTAACAGGAGGCTTTACAATTTTATTTCTAGTGTCCTTCGTTTGGGAGAAAAATGCAAAGGTACAAGACAGCTTTTCCTTGCCAATATCTCTCTTTTGCAAAGAGCTGCGCATTGGAAAATTCAGGGATATGCCGTGTAGATGATGGCCTAACTGGAGGCTTTAAAATTTTCTTTCTAGTGTCCTTCGTTTGGGAGAAAAATGCAAAGGTACAAGACAGCTTTTCCTTGCCAATATCTCTCTTTTGCAAAGAGCTGCGCATTGGAAAATTCAGGGCTATGCCGTGTAGATGATGGCCTAACTGGAGGCTTTAAAATTTTCTTTCTAGTGTCCTTCGTTTGGGAGAAAAATGCAAAGGTACAAGACAGCTTTTCCTTGCCAATATCTCTCTTTTGCAAAGAGCTACGCATTGGAAAATTCAGGGCTATACCGTGTAGATGATGGCACTAACAGGAGGCTTTAAAATTTTCATTCTAGTGTCCTTCGTTTGGGAGAAAAATGCAAAGGTACAAGACAGCTTTTCCTTGCCAATATCTCTCTTTTGCAAAGAGCTGCGCATTGGAAAATTCAGGGCTATGCCGTGTAGATGATGGCCTAACAGGAGGCTTTAAAATGTTATTTCTAGTGTCCTTCGTTTGGGAGAAAAATGCAAAGGTACAAGACAGCTTTTCCTTGCCAATATCTCTCTTTTGCAAAGAGCTACGCATTGGAAAATTCAGGGCTATACCATGTAGATGAAGCACTAACAGGAGGCTTTAAAATTTTCATTCTAGTGTCCTTCGTTTGGGAGAAAAATCCAATGGTACAAGACAGTTTTTCCTTGCCAATATCTCTCTTTTACAAAGAGCTGCGCATTGGAAAATTCAGGGCTATGCCGTGTAGATGATGGCCTAACAGGAGGCTTTAAAATTTTCTTTCTAGTTTCCTTCGTTTGGGAGAAAAATGCAAAGGTACAAGACAGCTTTTCCTTGCCAATATCTCTCTTTTGCAAAGAGCTGCGCATTGGAAAATTCAGGGCTATGCCGTGTAGATGATGGCCTAACAGGAGGCTTTAAAATTTTATTTCTAGTTTCCTTCGTTTGGGAGAAAAATGCAAAGGTACAAGACAGCTTTTCCTTGCCAATATCTCTCTTTTGCAAAGAGCTGCGCATTGGAAAATTCAGGGCTATGCCGTGTAGATGATGGCCTAACTGGAGGCTTTAAAATTTTCTTTCTAGTGTCCTTCGTTTGGGAGAAAAATGCAAAGGTACAAGACAGCTTTTCCTTGCCAATATCTCTCTTTTGCAAAGAGCTACGCATTGGAAAATTCAGGGCTATACCGTGTAGATGAAGCACTAACAGGAGGCTTTAAAATTTTCATTCTAGTGTCCTTCGTTTGGGAGAAAAATGCAAAGGTACAAGACAGCTTTTCCTTGCCAATATCTCTCTTTTGCAAAGAGCTGCGCATTGGAAAATGCAGGGCTATGCCGTGTAGATGATGGCCTAACAGGAGGCTTTAAAATTTTCTTTCTAGTGTCCTTCGTTTGGGAGAAAAATGCAAAGGTACAAGACAGCTTTTCCTTGCCAATATCTCTCTTTTGCAAAGAGCTGCGCATTGGAAAATTTAGGGCTATGCCGTGTAGATGATGGCCTAACAGGAGGCTTTACAATTTTATTTCTAGTGTCCTTCGTTTGGGAGAAAAATGCAAAGGTACAAGACAGCTTTTCCTTGCCAATATCTCTCTTTTGCAAAGAGCTACGCATTGGAAAATTCAGGGCTATACCGTGTAGATGAAGCACTAACAGGAGGCTTTAAAATTTTCATTCTAGTGTCCTTCATTTGGGAGAAAAATCCATTGGTACAAGACAGCTTTTCCTTGCCAATATCTCTCTTTTGCACAAAGCTGCGCATTGGAAAATTCAGGGCTATGCCGTGTAGATGATGGCCTAACCGGAGGCTTTAAAATTTTCTTTGTAGTGTCCTTCGTTTGGGAGAAAAATGCAAAGGTACAAGACAGCTTTTCCTTGCCAATATCTCTCTTTTGCAAAGAGCTGCGCATTGGAAAATTCAGGGCTATGCCGTGTAGATGATGGCCTAACTGGAGGCTTTAAAATTTTCTTTCTAGTGTCCTTCGTTTGGGAGAAAAATGCAAAGGTACAAGACAGCTTTTCCTTGCCAATATCTCTCTTTTGCAAAGAGCTGCGCATTGGAAAATTCAGGGCTATGCCGTGTAGATGATGGCCTAACAGGAGGCTTTAAAATTTTCATTCTAGTGTCCTTCGTTTGGGAGAAAAATCCAATGGTACAAGACAGTTTTTCCTTGCCAATATCTCTCTTTTACAAAGAGCTGCGCATTGGAAAATTCAGAGCTATGCCGTGTAGATGATGGCCTAACAGGAGGCTTTAAAATTTTCTTTCTAGTTTCCTTCGTTTGGGAGAAAAATGCAAAGGTACAAGACAGCTTTTCCTTGCCAATATCTCTCTTTTGCAAAGAGCTACGCATTGGAAAATTCAGGGCTATACCATGTAGATGAAGCACTAACAGGAGGCTTTAAAATTTTCATTCTAGTGTCCTTCGTTTGGGAGAAAAATCCAATGGTACAAGACAGTTTTTCCTTGCCAATATCTCTCTTTTACAAAGAGCTGCGCATTGGAAAATTCAGGGCTATGCCGTGTAGATGATGGCCTAACAGGAGGCTTTAAAATTTTCTTTCTAGTTTCCTTCGTTTGGGAGAAAAATGCAAAGGTACAAGACAGCTTTTCCTTGCCAATATCTCTCTTTTGCAAAGAGCTGCGCATTGGAAAATTCAGGGCTATGCCGTGTAGATGATGGCCTAACAGGAGGCTTTAAAATTTTATTTCTAGTGTCCTTCGTTTGGGAGAAAAATGCAAAGGTACAAGACAGCTTTTCCTTGCCAATATCTCTCTTTTGCAAAGAGCTACGCATTGGAAAATTCAGGGCTATACCGTGTAGATGAAGCACTAACAGGAGGCTTTAAAATTTTCATTCTAGTGTCCTTCATTTGGGAGAAAAATCCATTGGTACAAGACAGCTTTTCCTTGCCAATATCTCTCTTTTGCACAAAGCTGCGCATTGGAAAATTCAGGGCTATGCCGTGTAGATGATGGCCTAACAGGAGGCTTTAAAATTTTCTTTGTAGTGTCCTTCGTTTGGGAGAAAAATGCAAAGGTACAAGACAGCTTTTCCTTGCCAATATCTCTCTTTTGCAAAGAGCTGCGCATTGGAAAATTCAGGGCTATGCCGTGTAGATGATGGCCTAACTGGAGGCTTTAAAATTTTCTTTCTAGTGTCCTTCGTTTGGGAGAAAAATGCAAAGGTACAAGACAGCTTTTCCTTGCCAATATCTCTCTTTTGCAAAGAGCTGCGCATTGGAAAATTCAGGGCTATGCCGTGTAGATTATGGCCTAACAGGAGGCTTTAAAATTTTCATTCTAGTGTCCTTCGTTTGGGAGAAAAATCCAATGGTACAAGACAGTTTTTCCTTGCCAATATCTCTCTTTTACAAAGAGCTGCGCATTGGAAAATTCAGAGCTATGCCGTGTAGATGATGGCCTAACAGGAGGCTTTAAAATTTTCTTTCTAGTTTCCTTCGTTTGGGAGAAAAATGCAAAGGTACAAGACAGCTTTTCCTTGCCAATATCTCTCTTTTGCAAAGAGCTACGCATTGGAAAATTCAGGGCTATACCGTGTAGATGAAGCACTAACAGGAGGCTTTAAAATTTTCATTCTAGTGTCCTTCATTTGGGAGAAAAATCCATTGGTACAAGACAGCTTTTCCTTGCCAATATCTCTCTTTTGCACAAAGCTGCGCATTGGAAAATTCAGGGCTATGCCGTGTAGATGATGGCCTAACAGGAGGCTTTAAAATTTTCTTTGTAGTGTCCTTCGTTTGGGAGAAAAATGCAAAGGTACAAGACAGCTTTTCCTTGCCAATATCTCTCTTTTGCAAAGAGCTGCGCATTGGAAAATTCAGGGCTATGCCGTGTAGATGATGGCCTAACTGGAGGCTTTAAAATTTTCTTTCTAGTGTCCTTCGTTTGGGAGAAAAATGCAAAGGTACAAGACAGCTTTTCCTTGCCAATATCTCTCTTTTGCAAAGAGCTACGCATTGGAAAATTCATGGCTATACCGTGTAGATGAAGCACTAACAGGAGGCTTTAAAATTTTCATTCTAGTGTCCTTCGTTTGGGAGAAAAATCCAATGGTACAAGACAGCTTTTCCTTGCCAATATCTCTCTTTTACAAAGAGCTGCGCATTGGAAAATTCAGGGCTATGCCGTGTAGATGATGGCCTAACAGGAGGCTTTAAAATTTTCTTTCTAGTTTCCTTCGTTTGAGAGAAAAATGCAAAGGTACAAGACAGCTTTTCCTTGCCAATATCTCTCTTTTGCAAAGAGCTGCGCATTGGAAAATTCAGGGCTATGCCGTGTAGATGATGGCCTAACAGGAGGCTTTAAAAATTTATTACTAGTGTCCTTCGTTTGGGAGAAAAATGCAAAGGTACAAGACAGCTTTTCCTTGCCAATATCTCTCTTTTGCAAAGAGCTACGCATTGGAAAATTCAGGGCTATACCGTGTAGATGAAGCACTAACAGGAGGCTTTAAAATTTTCATTCTAGTGTCCTTCATTTGGGAGAAAAATCCATTGGTACAAGACAGCTTTTCCTTGCCAATATCTCTCTTTTGCACAAAGCTGCGCATTGGAAAATTCAGGGCTATGCCGTGTAGATGATGGCCTAACAGGAGGCTTTAAAATTTTCTTTGTAGTGTCCTTCGCTTGGGAGAAAAATGCAAAGGTACAAGACAGCTTTTCCTTGCCAATATCTCTCTTTTGCAAAGAGTTGCGCATTGGAAAATTCAGGGCTATGCCGTGTAGATGATGGCCTAACTGGAGGCTTTAAAATTTTCTTTCTAGTGTCCTTCGTTTGGGAGAAAAATGCAAAGGTACAAGACAGCTTTTCCTTGCCAATATCTCTCTTTTGCAAAGAACTGCGCATTGGAAAATTCAGGGCTATGCCGTGTAGATGATGGCCTAACAGGAGGCTTTAAAATTTTCTTTCTAGTGTCCTTCGTTTGGGAGAAAAATGCAAAGGTACAAGACAGCTTTTCCTTGCCAATATCTCTCTTTTGCAAAGAGCTGCGCATTGGAAAATTCAGGGCTATGCCGTGTAGATGATGGCCTAACAGGAGGCTTTAAAATTTTCTTTCTAGTGTCCTTCGTTTGGGAAAAAAATGCAAAGGTACAAGACAGCTTTTCCTTGCCAATATCTTTCTTTTGCAAAGAGCTACGCATTGGAAAATTCAGGGCTATACCGTGTAGATGAAGCACTAACAGGAGGCTTTAAAATTTTCATTCTAGTGTCCTTCGTTTGGGAGAAAAATGCAAAGGTACAAGACAGCTTTTCCTTGCCAATATCTCTCTTTTGCAAAGAGCTGCGCATTGGAAAATTCAGGGCTATGCCGTGTAGATGATGGCCTAACAGGAGGCTTTAAAATTTTCTTTCTAGTGTCCTTCGTTTGGGAGAAAAATGCAAAGGTACAAGACAGCTTTTCCTTGCCAATATCTCTCTTTTGCAAAGAGCTGCGCATTGGAAAATTCAGGGCTATGCCGTGTAGATGATGGCCTAACAGGAGGCTTTAAAATTTTCTTTCTAGTGTCCTTCGTTTGGGAGAAAAATTCAATGGTACAAGACAGCTTTTCCTTGCCAATATCTCTCTTTTGCACAAAGCTGCGCATTGGAAAATTCAGGGCTATGCCGTGTAGATGATGGCCTAACAGGAGGCTTTAAAATTTTCTTTCTAGTGTCCTTAGTTTGGGAGAAAAATGCAAAGGTACAAGACAGCTTTTCCTTGCCAATATCTCTCTTTTGCAAAGAGCTGCGCATTGGAAAATTCAGGGCTATGCCGTGTAGATGATGGCCTAACAGGAGGCTTTAAAATTTTCTTTCTAGTGTCCTTCGTTTGGGAGAAAAATGCAAAGGTACAAGACAGCTTTTCCTTGCCAATATCTCTCTTTTGCAAAGAGCTGCGCATTGGAAAATTCAGGGCTATGCCGTGTAGATGATGGCCTAACAGGAGCCTTTAAAAAAAATGTTCTAGTGTCCTTCGTTTGGGAGAAAAATGCAAAGGTACAAGACAGCTTTTCCTTGCCAATATCTCTCTTTTGCAAAGAGCTGCGCATCGGAAAATTCAGGGCAATGCCGTGTAGATGATGTCCTAACAGGAGGCTTTAAAATTTTCTTTCTAGTGTCCTTCGTTTGGGAGAAAAATGCAAAGGTACAAGACAGTTTTTCCTTGCCAATATCTCTCTTTTGCAAAGAGCTGCGCATTGGAAAATTCAGGGCTATGCCGTGTAGATGATGGCCTAACAGGAGGCTTTAAAATTTTCTTTCTAGTGTCCTTCGTTTGGGAGAAAAATGCAAAGGTACAAGACAGCTTTTCCTTGCCAATATCTCTCTTTTGCAAAGAGCTGCGCATTGGAAAATTCAGGGCTATGCCGTGTAGATGATGGCCTAACAGGAGGCTTTAAAATTTTCTTTCTAGTGTCCTTCGTTTGGGAGAAAAATGCAAAGGTACAAGACAGCTTTTCCTTGCCAATATCTCTCTTTTGCAAAGAGCTGCGCATTGGAAAATTCAGGGCTATGCCGTGTAGATGATGGCCTAACAGGAGGCTTTAAAAAAAATTTCTAGTGTCCTTCGTTTGGGAGAAAAATGCAAAGGTACAAGACAGCTTTTCCTTGCCAATATCTCTCTTTTGCAAAGAGCTGCGCATTGGAAAATTCAGGGCTATACCGTGTAGATGATGGCCTAACTGGAGGCTTTAAAATTTTCTTTCTAGTGTCCTTCGTTTGGGAGAAAAATGCAAAGGTATAAGACAGCTTTTCCTTGCCAATATCTCTCTTTTGCAAAGAGCTACGCATTGGAAAATTCAGGGCTATACCGTGTAGATGAAGCACTAACAGGAGGCTTTAAAATTTTCATTCTAGTGTCCTTCGTTTGGGAGAAAAATGCAAAGGTACAAGACAGCTTTTCCTTGCCAATATCTCTCTTTTGCAAAGAGCTGCGCATTGGAAAATTCAGGGCTATGCCGTGTAGATGATGGCCTAACAGGAGGCTTTAAAAAAAATTTCTAGTGTCCTTCGTTTGGGAGAAAAATGCAAAGGTACAAGACAGCTTTTCCTTGCCAATATCTCTCTTTTGCAAAGAGCTGCGCATTGGAAAATTCAGGGCTATGCCGTGTAGATGATGGCCTAACTGGAGGCTTTAAAAAAATGTTCTAGTGTCCTTCGTTTGGGAGAAAAATGCAAAGGTACAAGACAGCTTTTCCTTGCCAATATCTCTCTTTTGCAAAGAGCTGCGCATTGGAAAATTCAGGGCTATGCCGTGTAGATGATGGCCTAACAGGGCTGGGGAGGGCCGCTGCTCAGGCACATCTCTGTCAAGTAAAGAAGATTCAACTGAGGCAGCACAAGGGAACTCTCATCTGGGGACAACAACTGCAGGGAGAACACATATTTTCAGATGAACATGGGAGGGCAGAAGGCTGCCTAATACTGAAGCACCCCCAAACAACAAACCAAATGCAACAACTAGTGCAAGCATTCCTGGGGGAAGGCTGCAGCAGATGGATTTGCATATGGTGATGTCATCCAAGCAGTGGGTCAAAGTTGGCTTCAACCTTCGTCTGCATATGAAAAGAGAAAAGGGGCGTGCAGGGCATGGCGGCCTTTTGCGGCGATTGGATGACCCCTAGTTCGCATTAAACACATCCACCCTCCTTCGGTGTGGGGCTCATGTTGGCTATGCCCCAGCCCCTGAAGCATTCAAGCTGATTTCTTGCAGCAGCTAGGCACTGTAACAGCTCCAGAGCTGCTCTGTAAGGCAAGTAAAAGGGCGTGGGCCCTGCAGCACTACCTGTAGTTCGCATTGTGCGTTGGAAGGCACAAATTAAGCAGACGGGAGAAGTCAGGATAGTGCACAAGGGCATAGAAGGGAGCGGCTCAAGAAAAAAGAAGTGGAAATAGACAGCAAACTAGGCTGGAGAGAGACCTGAGACAAAGAGATCTGAATTATACGAGAGCCGACCAGGGGAAACACAAATTATGCAGTCAAGTTTCCCACATTTGGGGAAATCGCAGGAGCAGCACACCCAGAGTGCAATGGGTGAGACTTGCCCTGGGAGAAGCACCTTCATGATCATAGTATCTCACCTGGCAGGTAAGTAGGATTTGGGATAGTTCTGGGGAGGGTCGCTGCTCGGGCTGTCAAGTGAAGTAGATCCAACTGAGGCAGCACAAGGAAACTCTCGATAGAAGAACAAGGCTAGAGGAAGATCTGAGACAAATAAATCTGACTTTTACCAGAGCTGACCAGAGGAAAGCACAAACACAGTCCCCCACTACCACAAATAATGCAGTCGAGTTTCCCACATTTGGGGAAATCATAGGGGTCAGCATACCCAGAATGCAATGAATGAACCTCACCCTGGGAGAACAATCTTCATGACCATGGTATCTCCTATGCAAAATAAGTATGACTTAGGATAGGGCTGGGGAGGGCCGCTGCTAAGGCACATCTCTGTCAAGTAAAGGAGATTCAACTGAGGCAGCACAAGGGAACTCTCATCTGGGGACAACAACTGCAGGGAGAACACATATTTTCAGATGAACATGGGAGGGCAGAAGGCTGCCTAATACTGAAGCACCCCCAAACAACAAACCAAATGCAACAACTAGTGCAAGCATTCCTGGGGGAAGGCCTGCAGCAGATGGATTTGCATATGGTGATGTCATCCAAGCAGTGGGTCAAAGTTGGCTTCAACCCTCGTCTGCATATGAAAAGAGAAAAGGGGCGTGCAGGGCATGGCGGCCTTTTGCGGCGCTTGGATGACCCCTAGTTCGCATTAAACACCTCCATCCTACTTCGGTGTGGGGCTATGCCCCAGCCCCTGAAGCATTCAAGCTGATTTCTTGCAGCAGCTGGGCACTGTAACAGCTCCAGAGCTGCTCTGTAAGGCAAGTAAAAGGGTGTGGGCCCTGCAGCACTACCTGTAGTTTGCATTGTGCGTTGGAAGGCACAAAGTAAGCAGACGGGAGAAGTCAGGATAGTGCGCAAGGGCATAGAAGGGAGCAACTCAAGAAAAGAGAAGTGGAAACAGACAGCAAACTAGGCTGGAGAGAGACCTGAGACAAAGAGATCTGAATTATACGAGAGCCGACCAGGGGAAACACAAATTATGCAGTCAAGTGTCCAACATTTGGGGAAACCGCAGGAGCAGCACACCCAGAGTGCAATGGGTGAGCCTTGCCCTGGGAGAAGCACCTTCATGATCATAGTATCTCACCTGGCAGGTAAGTAGGAGTTGGGCTAGAGCTGGGGAGGGTCGCTGCTCGGGCACCCCCCTGTCAAGTGAAGGAGATCCAACTGAGGCAGCACATGGAAACTCTCGAAAGAAGAACAAGGCTAGAGGAAGATCTGAGACAAATAAATCTGACTTTTACCAGAGCTGACCAGAGGAAAGCACAAACACAGTCCCCCACTACCACAAATAATGCAGTCGAGTTTCCCACATTTGGGGAAATCACAGGGGTCAGCATACCCAGAATGCAATGAATGAACCTCACCCTGGGAGAACAATCTTCATGACCATGGTATCTCCTATGCAAAATAAGTATGATTTGGGATAGGGCTGGGGAGGGCCGCTGCTCAGGCACATCTCTGTCAAGAATTTATAAAGTCTATACATATATATAACCAAATGTCAATATATATATATAGAACCCAGCGCTCCTATCAAAACTTATCTATTTCACCAATTTGTTGCTTATTTAATCTTTATACATCTATTAATTTTCACCATATATTATAAAATGCTGCTCCCATAGGTAGTACTGTTCTACCAATAATAAACCAAATTTTAAAGATAATCACACTTGTTATCAAGGGAGCGCAAAAAATAAAATATACAAGCTCCTTATTTTTAAAAAATATATATAGACAGAAGAAACCCACATTCAATAAAATACAATGGAGTCAACATATATAGGCACCACTATCCATATCTAAATGTAATCAGGATCTATTTCATATTGCCCTTGATAACAACGGAATGTTTATTAAAGGGTCCAAAAAATCCTACTGGATACAGCTGTTGTAATTTAATCGTTTGTAACCCTACCTTGAACGAGAGCTGTCTATGTATTCTATTAAGGGATGGTTACCTAATAGCTGTGCCTCCACTCAAGCTATGTGTAGTATTTAACTACCGTTAAGGCTTGCTTGAGTAAGCCTGATCTCTATCCTTAGGGGATGATTCCCTTATATCATAGATATATTATCTAATATACCTGTCTCTTTCTTCCAGGATCTTCAGATCAACTTCCAGACGGACCAGACACACATGGAAAGTATAACACTTTAATGACCAGTACCAAATGGATTAAGTATACATTAACATTTCATCAATTACACATTCCCCTTTAAATCATTAATCCATGCTAACCCCCTGTCAATTAGGCCTATACACAGTACCTGCATGCAATACAACAAATCCTTTTTCTTTTCAAGACACCCTTAGGTGTTAGAGTGACCCGGGTACTCTTAATATGATAGTGCACTATAAGGGCCCATAAACTTCCTAAAAATAACAGCAGTTAATACAGAATGTCTGACACTATGTTTTAGTATCAACTATCAGTTCTCCCTTCAGTTAAAGAGAAAGATGTTTGGCTCAGTCTACTTATGGTAGCGATTACTTTCTCCTATAAGGTTACTTATAGTTCCTCCTTGGCAGATAACAGAAAGTATCTATTTAGCTCATAGATAGTAACATCAACAGTTGATTACCAAGGAATCTGTATCCTTTCCTCAGTAAAAATGTTACTGTAGTTGTCCAGTATTAAACTAAACTCCTAAGAAGCTGGTATGATAAACCTTTGTTATGCTGCGTCCTTGTGTCCATTTGAAGTAGCTGATGCTTTCTATATTTCAGAGCATATATAGCTTTTCGATTCCTGTATGCCTCAAATTATTGTTGTCTCTTAGGATGAGTCTATATTAAATATATCTGCAAGAGATGGTTTCTCTTATCATAGTCACAGCGAGCTCAAATCCTTTAACTTTATAACTAATAGTCTCTTACGTGTCAGTCCTTCTTACGGGTTCACGAATATACATATAACACAGTTGTATTAAAGTGCCACAAGCTAGTCTTCGAATCGGGATGATATTCTAATCCTTTGTGGCTAAGAGGCTTTAACATCCATCCAATGTCACTGTAGTATGGCTACCTTTAATGTCCTTGACTCTAATTCTGCTAATTCAGGGGCATAAATACACACATTAGGTGGCAGCTTTAGGGTGTTACTTTCTATTTAGCGCTGCGGAACAATGTCTCTGGCTCTCCTTTGACTGATGTGATGCTGATATATGGGGGAGTTTTAAAACTATTTATGAAGCGTTAAACAGTTCAAGTTTCACTCCACTCCTCCTGTTACATATATATACCCAGTGCTTTCTACCTTCTCCTTAGCACTATGATTAAGCCATACATGGAACTGTAATTATAGGTCACTCTGACTACTGTGACCCATTACTATCCTCCTGCTTAATAGCCATTATTGCGGCCTAGCCCTGGAGTACTTAGTCCCAATATGAAATTGACTATGTACAATAGTCACCTATGGCTTGCTGTGCTTAGTGTAGGGGTAATATAAATGGCTGGATTATGCACTCACACTTCTACCATCTAGTGATGCTGCTGCCGGATGCTCCCCCGACTCCTCCCTTACACTTACAGCCACACAGAATGGAGCCTCTGCTGCTGGTCCTGGCTTCTTTGTTGTGGCTGTCAGAGTCTGTGCCGGTAATAGGTAGGAAGGAACCCTCTCTGTGTCCCTGTCACAGATGTGCCCTTCCAATACTGCTGGGTGAGTTGACTAGCGCTGATCTTGGGTTCTATGAACAGTTCTGAGTCTCAATGCTGCTGTCACCACCTTTACAGTAAGGAAGCCCTGTTCTGGCTTCACACACTAAGCCCCCTCCGGCCGCCGCAATGTATACCGCTCAGCTCTAATGCGGGCGACGGCCGGAGCAGCAAAAAACTATGTCCTCTCACCAAGGGATATGCAGTCTCTATCTCAGCTACACTCACAGCACCTCTCCACTCCTCTCTAGTAGTCACATGACCCACTCTGAGGTGATGCCCCGCCCACTGGCAATCACCTCACTAGGTGATTGACAGTTAGGAGCACAAGGACATTAACCCTTTAGATACACTGTGAAACCATAAAATAAGCCTTCATTGTATTCACCACTACATTTACATCAATGTACATACAATTACATATATGTGAACTGTATTATTTACCTCACAACATGCATACAGTATTACAACATCCATTAACTTTTATATGAATAATATATATGCTTATACTCCATTTTAGTCACCATATTATAACTACCTCAGTATAAGTGTTGTTTAAACCCTAAATCAGGGTTACACGTTACTTTCCAATTGTAATTGATACATTAAATTCCTTCTTGTGGATGAACAGCAACAGTTGTAACCAACGCCTCTTTTCTCTAACGTCCTAAGTGGATGCTGGGGACTCCGTAAGGACCATGGGGAATAGCGGCTCCGCAGGAGACTGGGCACATCTAAAGAAAGCTTTAGGACTATGTGGTGTGCACTGGCTCCTCCCCCTATGACCCTCCTCCAAGCCTCAGTTAGATTTCTGTGCCCGACGAGAAGGGTGCACACTAGGGGCTCTCCTGAGCTTCTTAGTGAAAGTTTTAGTTTAGGTTTGTTATTTTCAGTGAGACCTGCTGGCAACAGGCTCACTGCATCGAGGGACTAAGGGGAGAAGAAGCGAACTCACCTGCGTGCAGAGTGGATTGGGCTTCTTGGCTACTGGACATTAGCTCCAGAGGGACGATCACAGGCCCAGCCTGGATGGGTCCCGGAGCCTCGCCGCCGGCCCCCTTACAGAGCCAGAAGAGCGAAGAGGTCCGGATAAATCGGCGGCAGAAGACGTTCCTGTCTTCAATAAGGTAGCGCACAGCTGTGCGCCATTGCTCTCAGCACACTTCATACTCCGGTCACTGAGGGTGCAGGGCGCTGGGGGGGGCGCCCTGAGACGCAATAAAACATGATAAAAATACCTTACATGGCAAAAAATACATCACATATAGCTCCTGGGCTATATGGATGCATTTAACCCCTGCCAGAATATACAGAAAAACGGGAGATAAGGCCGCCGAAAAGGGGGCGAAGACTATCTCCTCAGCACACTGGCGCCATTTTCCCTCACAGCTCAGTTGGACGGAAGCTCCCTGGCTCTTCCCTGCAGTCACTACACTACAGAAAGGGTTAAAAAAAGAGAGGGGGGCACTAATTAGGCGCAGTATTAAAACATACAGCAGCTATAAGGGGAAAAACACTTATATAAGGTTATCCCTGTATATATATATATATAGCGCTCTGGTGTGTGCTGGCATACTCTCCCTCTGTCTCCCCAAAGGGCTAGTGGGGTCCTGTCCTCTATCAGAGCATTCCCTGTGTGTGTGCTGTGTGTCGGTACGTTTGTGTCGACATGTATGAGGAGAAAAATGATGTGGAGACGGAGCAGAGTGTCTGTAACAGTGATGTCACCACCTAGGGGGTCGACACCTGAGTGGATGTACTGTTGAAAATTACATGACAGTGTCAGCTCTGTATAAAAAAACAAAAAAAAAAAAACAGTGGTTGACATGAGACAGCCGGCTACTCAGCTTGTGCCTGTCCAGACGTCTCATAGGCCGTCAGGGGCTCTAAAGCGCCCGTTACCTCAGATGGCAGATACAGACGCCGACACGGATACTGACTCCTGTGTCGACGGTGAAGAGACAACCGTGATTTCCAGTAGGGCCACACGTTACATGATTGAGACAATGGAAAATGTTTTATACATTTCTGATAATACGAGTACCACCAAAAAGGGGTATTATGTTCGGTGAGGGAAAAACTACCTGTAGTTTTCCTGAATCTGAGAAATAAAATGAGGTGTGTGATGATGCGTGGGTTTCCCCCCGATAACAATTGATCATTTCTTAAAAAGTATTGGCTGTATACCCTTTCCGGCCAGAGGTTAGGGTGCGTTGGGAAACACCCCCTAGGGGGGATAAGGCGCTCACACGCTTGTAAGAACAAGGGCTCTACCCTCTCATGAGATGGCCGCCCTTAAGGATCCTGCTGATAGAAAGCAGGAGGGTATCCAAAAATGTATTCACACACATACTGGTGTTATACTGCGACCAGCAATCGCCTCAGCCTGGAGGTGCAGTGCTGGGTTGGCATGGTCGGATTCCCTGACTGGAAATATTGATATCCTAGATAAGGATAGTATATTATTGCCTATAGAGCATTTAAAAGATGCATTTCTATATATGCATGATGCACAGCGGAATATTTGCCGACTGGCATCAAGTATAAGTGCGTTGTCCAATTCTACCAGTAAAATGGTCAGGTGATGCGGATTCCAAACGGCATTTGGAAGTATTGCCTTTGAAAGGGGACATTTGGGGTCGGTATTTTAGACCTGGTGGCCACGGCAACAACTGGGAAATCCACGTTTGTACCCCAGGTCGCCTCTCAAAATAAGACGCCGTATTATCAGGCGCAGTCCTTTGTTGGCAAGCGGACAAAAGGTTCCTCTTTTCTGCTCGTGACAGAGGGAGAGGAAAAAGGCTGAAGAGATTAGCCAGTTCCCAGGAACAGAAACCCTTTCCCGCCTCTGCCAAGCCCTCAGTATGACGCTAGGGCCTTACAAGCTCAGGCACGGTGGGGGCCCGTTCTCAATGAATTTCAGTGCGCAGTGGGCTCACTCGCAAGTAGACCCCTGGATCCTTCAGGTAATATCTCAAGGGTACATATTGGAATTCGAGACGTCTCCCCCTCGCCGTTTCCAAAAGTCGGCTTTACCGACGTCTCCCTCTGACAGGGAGGCAGTTTTGGAAGCCATTCACAAGCTGTATTCCCAGCAGGTGATAATCAAGGTACCCCTCCTGCAACAGGGAACGGGGTATTATTCCACACTATTGTGGTACCGAAGCCAGACGGCTCGGTGAGACCGATTCTAAATCTAAAATCTAAAATCTTTGAACACTTACATACAGAGGTTCAAATTCAAGATTGAGTCACTCAGAGCAGTGATTGCGAACCTGGAAGAAGGGGACTACATGATGTCTCGGGACATCAAGGATGCTTACCTTCATGTCAAAATTTACCCTTCTCACCAAGGGTACCTCAGGTTATGGTACAGAACTGTCACTATCAGTTCAGACGCTGCCGTAGGGATGGTCCACGGCACCCCGGGTCTTTACCAAGGTAATGGCCGAAATGATATCCCTTCGAAGGAAGGGAATTTTAGTTATCCCTTACTTGGACGATTCCCTGATAAGGGTAAGATCCAGGGAACAGTTGGAAGTCGGTGTAGCACTATCTCAGGTAGTGTTGCGGCAGCACGATTGGATTCTCAATATTCCAAAATCGCAGCTGGTTCCGACGACTTGTCTTCTGTTTACTAGGGATGTTCCTGGACACAGTCCAGAAAAAAGGTGTTTCTCCCGGAAGAGAAAGCCAGGGAGTTATCCGAGCTAGTCAGGAACCTCCTAAAACCGAACCAAGTCTCAGTGCATCAATGCACAAGGGTTCTGGGTAAAAATGGTGGCTTCCTACGAAGCAATCCCATTCGTTAGATTCCACGCAAGAACTTTCCAGTGGAACCTACTGGACAAATGGTCCGGGTCGCATTTTCAGATGCATCAGCGGATAACCCTGTCACCAAGGACAAGGGTATCCATCCTGTGGTGGTTGCAGAGTGCTCATCTTCTAGAGGGCCGCAGATTCGGCATTCAGGACTGGGTCCTGGTGACCACGAATGCCAGCCTGCGAGGCTGGTGAGCAGTCACACAGGGAAGGAATATCCAGGGCTTAGGGTCAAGCCTGGATACATCACTTCACATAAATATCCTGAAGCTAAGGGCCATTTACAATGCTCTAAGCTTAGCAAGACCTCTGCTTCAAGGTCAGCCGGTGTTGATCCAGTCGGACAACATCATGGCAGTCACCCACGTAAACAGACAGGGTGGCACAAGAAGCAGGAGGGCAATGGCAGAAGCTGCAGGGATTCTTCGCTGGGCGGAAAATCATGTGATAGCACTGTCAACAGTATTCATTCCGGGAGTGGACAACTGGGAAGCAGACTTCCTCAGCACGACCTCCACCCGGGAGAGTGGGGACTTCACCCAGAAGTCGTCCACATGATTAAAAAACTCGACAGGTATTGCGCCAGGTCAAGAGACCCTCAGGCAATAGTTGTAGACGCTCTGGTAACACCGTGGGTGTACCAGTCAGTGTATGTGTTCCCTCCTCTGCCTCTCATACCCAAGGTACTGAGATTGATAAGATGGAGAGGAGAAAGCACTATATTCGTGGCTCCGGATTGGCCAAGAAGGACTTGGTAACCGGAACTTCAAGAGATGCTCACGGAGGATCCGTGGCCTCTACCTCTAAGAAGGGACCTGCTCCAGCAAGGACCCTGTCTGTTCCAAGACTTACCGCGGCTGCGTTTGACGGCATGCCGGTTGAACACCGGATCCTGAAGGAAAAAAGGCATTCCGGATGAAGTCATCCATATCCTGATCTAAAGCCAGGAAGGATGTAACCGCAAAAACATTATCACCGCAATTGGCGAAAATATGTTGCGTAGTGCGAGGCCAGTAAGGCCCGATGGAGGAAATTCAACTGGGTCGATTCCTACATTTCCTGCAAACAGGAGTGTCTATGGGCCTGAAATTGGGGTCCATTAAGGTTCAGATTTCGGCCCTGTCAATTTTCTTCCAAAAAAGAACTAGCTTCAGTCCCTGAAGTTTAGACGTTTGTAAAAGGGGTACTGCATATACAGCCTCCTTTTGTGCCTCCAGTGGCAATTTGGGATCTCAATGTAGTTTGGGTTCCAAAAGTCACATTGGTTTGAACCACTTAAATCTGTGGAGTTAAAATATCTCACATGGAAAGTGGTCATGCTGTTGGCCCTGGCCTGGGCCAGGCGCGTGTCAGAATTGGCGGCTTTATCCTGTAAAAGCCCTTATCTGATTTTCCATTCGGACAGGGCGGAATTGAGGATTCGTCCTCAGTTTCTCCCTAAGGTGGTTCCAGCGTTTTCACCTGAACCAACCTATTGTGGTGCCTGCGGCTACTAGGGACTTGGAGGAATCCAAGTTGCTGGATGTTGTCAGGGCCCTGAAAATATGTTTCCAGGACGGCTGGAGTCAGGAAATCTGACTCGCTGTTTATCCTGTATGCACCCAACAAGCTGGGTGCTCCTGCTTCTAAGCAGACTATTGCTCGTTGGATTTGTAGTACAATTCAGCTTGCACATTCTGTGGCAGGCCTGCCACAGCTAAAATCTGTTAAAGCCCGTTCCACAAGGAAAGTGGGCTCATCTTGGGCGGCTGCCCGAGGGGTCTCGGCTTTACAACTTTGCCGGGCAGCTACATGGTCAGGGGCAAACACGTTTGCTAAATTCTACAAATTTGATACCCTGGCTGAGGAGGACCTGGAGTTCTCTCATTCGGTGCTGCAGAGTCATCCGCACTCTCCCGCCCGTTTGGGAGCTTTGGTATAATCCCCATGGTCCTTACGGAGTCCCCAGCATCCACTTAGGACGTCAGAGAAAATAAGAATTTACTTACCGATAATTCTATTTCTCATAGTCCGTAGTGGATGCTGGGCGCCCATCCCAAGTGCGGATTGTCTGCAATACTTGTACATAGTTATTGTTACAAAAATCGGGTTATTATTGTTGGGAGCCATCTTTTCAGAGGCTCCTCTGTTATCATGCTGTTAACTGGGTTCAGATCACAGGTTGTACGGTGTGATTGGTGTGGCTGGTATGAGTCTTACCCGGGATTCAAAATCCTTCCTTATTGTGTACGCTCGTCCGGGCAAAGTATCCTAACTGAGGCTTGGAGGAGGGTCATAGGGGGAGGAGCCAGTGCACACCACATAGTCCTAAAGCTTTCTTTAGATGTGCCCAGTCTCCTGCGGAGCCGCTATTCCCCATGGTCCTTACGGAGTCCCCAGCATCCACTACGGACTATGAGAAATAGAATTATCGGTAAGTAAATTCTTATTATTTACTGCAGTTAAAGTTCATATGTAACTCACGTGAGTAATGAAAGAAAACAGGGGGAGAGCGCTGTGATGGTTGGTGAAACACAGCGGTATGCTTACGACCCCCGTTAACCGTGGCTGGATCTTATTGGCACTCGCGGTCGGGATATTTCTCCCTGCCGTGGGGTAGAGACCTCCTTTTGCTCGGTCTCAAATTGCTTTTTCCCCTTCACCGCTGTCTTTACATCAGACGTCCGCCGTGATGTAGCTCGTTCATGAACGGGCTTATATCTCAGCAATCAGAGTGTCCGGTAATCACCTTTCTTACGCGTTTCTCCGCTGTTATCCAAGAGCGGTTTCGTCAGAGGATACATCAGCAGCCTAGCAGGCTCTTTTTAAAATGCACCGGACCAATAGCATTACTAATTAGTTGATTGGATACATACATGTACTAATTGGATGCATACATGTAATGACTCACATATGGAACAACTTTCTAATTGCAATTGCACATATAAAGGCATTTCATAATATAAAAATAAGCAACATGGTGATTAAAAATAATAATAAAATAAGCAACAAGGTGGTTTAAAAAATAACAGAAAATATATAATCTATATACAGATTAACCTATAATCTTTCAATCAATACCTCATATCTATAATCACATATACATAATTCAGAGACTCAGCACTAAGGATCCCCATTTACTTATATAAAACCTTTTAGGGTAACATAAATCCATGCCACTACTAAAGCAGTTCTTGTGGCGCAGGGGAAACATCAAATGCACTCTATGCAGCTAGTCCCATGTTCGAATCCAACACGCTCAGCTTAACATCCATATTATTTATTTACTTTTAATGGGATCATTCTATCAATTCATTTTTACCTTTAATTTTTGTTAATATTATTTCTATATTTCATTATTTTAACCCCTGGAATAACTACATTGCTGTTTAAACAACAAAAAGAATTGAAGAAAAAATAAATATTAAACAGACAATTTAAGGATTCGAAGATTTAAATATTTAAAGATTTTAAAATTTAAAACAGGGAGGGGGGGGGGAGGGAGGGGGGCCTTTTGGGAGAAGGAGGGGGGAAAAATAAAAATAGAAAAAAAAAATATATATAGAACCAAGAGAAAGTGTAAAAAGAGGATGGAGGAAGAAATCTGATGTTCATCATTACTAGTGGATTTTACTAAAGAACTTTAAAGGAACACACACAACAGGATTATACAGTTTCATCCTAAGAGGAAAGCTGTTTCCAAAATAGCTACTTCTAATAATTTTGTTTATTTATTAAACATACAATAAATGGATATTCAATAAATAATATATTAGGTAAATCAATAGATAAAATCTTCAGAGACTGCAAATGTTGTTCAGTTCGATGCTCTCATTCAGACCATCAGGTGTAAGGGTACCCAAAGAAAAAATCCAAAATGCCTCCCTTGTCAAGTAAAGGAGATTCAACTGAGGCAGCACAAGGGAACTCTCATCTGGGGACAACAACTGCAGGGAGAACACATATTTTCAGATGAACATGGGAGGGCAGAAGGCTGCCTAATACTGAAGCACCCCCAAACAACAAACCAAATGCAACAACTAGTACAAGCATTCCTGGGGGAAGGCCTGCAGCAGATGGATTTGCATATGGTGATGTCATCCAAGCAGTGGGTCAAAGTTGGCTTCAACCCTCGTCTGCATATGAAAAGAGAAAAGGGGCGTGCAGGGCATGGCGGCCTTTTGCGGCGCTTGGATGACCCCTAGTTCGCATTAAACACCTCCACCCTACTTCGGTGTGGGGCTCATGTTGGCTATGCCCCAGCCCCTGAAGCATTCAAGCTGATTACTTGCAGCAGCTGGGCACTGTAATAGCTCCAGAGCTGCTCTGTAAGGCAACTAAAAGGGTGTGGGCCCTGCAGCACTACCTGTAGTTCGCATTGTGCGTTGGAAGGCACAAAGTAAGCAGACGGGAGAAGTCAAGATAGTGCGCAAGGGCATAGAAGGGAGTGGCTCAAGAAAAGAGAAGTGTAAACAGACAGCAAACTAGGCTGGAGAAAGACATGAGACAAAGAGATCTGAATTATACGAGAGCCGACCAGGGGAAACACAAATTATGCAGTCAAGTTTCCCACATTTGGGGATATCGCAGGAGCAGCACACCCAGAGTGCAATTGGTGAGCCTTGCCCTGGGAGAAGCACCTTCATGATCATAGTATCTCACCTAGCAGGTAAGTAGGAGTTGGGCTAGAGCTGGGGAGGGTCGCTGCTCGGGCACCCCCCTGTCAAGTGAAGGAGATCCAACTGAGGCAGCACAAGGGAACTCTCGAAAGAAGAACAAGGCTAGAGGAAGATCTGAGACAAAGAAATCTGACTTTTACCAGAGCTGACCAGAGGAAAGCACAAACACAGTCCCCCACTACCACAAATAATGCTGTCAAGTTTACCACATTTGGGAAAATAACAGGGGTCAGCATACCCAGAATGCAATGAATGAACCTCACCCTGGGAGAACAATCTTCATGACCATGGTATCTCCTATGCAAAATAAGTATGATTTGGGATAGGGCTGGAGAGGGCCGCTGCTCAGGCACATCTCTGTCAAGTAAAGGAGATTCAACTGAGGCAGCACAAGGGAACTCTCATCTGGGGACAACAACTGCAGGAGGTACACATATTTTCAGATGAACATGGGAGGGCAGAAGGCTGCCTAATACTGAAGCACCCCCAAACAACAAACCAAATGCAACAACTAGTGCAAGCATTCCTGGGGGAAGGCCTGCAGCATATGGATTTGCATATGGTGATGTCATCCAAACAGTGGGTCAAAGTTGGCTTCAACACTCATCTGCATATGAATAGAGAAGAGGGGCGTGCAGGGCATGGCGGCCTTTTGCGGCGCTTGGATGACCCCTAGTTCGCATTAAACACCTCCACCCTCCTTCGGTGTGGGGCTCATGTTGGCTATGCCCCAGCCCCTGAAGCATTCAAGCTGATTTCTTGCAGCAGCTGGGCACTGTAACAGCTCCAGAGCTGCTCTGTAAGGCAAGTAAAAGGGTGTGGGCCCTGCAGCACTACCTGTAGTTCGCATTGTGCGTTGGAAGGCACAAAGTAAGCAGACGGGAGAAGTCAGGATAGTGCGCAAGGGCATAGAAGGGAGCGGCTCAAGAAAAGAGAAGTGGAAACAGACAGCAAACTAGGCTGGAGAGAGACCTGAGACAAATACATCTGAATTATACGAGAGCCGACCAGGGGAAACACAAATTATGCAGTCAAGTTTCCCACATTTGGGGAAATCACAGGGGCAGCACACCCAGAGTGCGATGGGTGAGCCTTGCCCTGGGAGAAGCACCTACATGATCATAGGATCTCACCTGGCAGGTAAGTAGGAGTTGGGCTAGAGCTGGGGAGGGTCGCTGCTCGGGCACCCCCCTGTCAAGTGAAGGAGATCCAACTGAGGCAGCACAAGGGTACTCTCGAAAGAAGAACAAGGCTAGAGGAAGATCTGAGACAAAGAAATCTGACTTTTACCAGAGCTGACCAGAGGAAAGCACAAACACAGCCCCCCACTACCACAAATAATGCAGTCGAGTTTCCAACATTTGGGGAAATCACAGGGGTCAGCATAAACAGAATGCAATGAATGAACCTCACCATGGGAGAACAATCTTCATGACCATGGTATCTCCTATGCAAAATAAGTATGATTTGGGATAGGGCTGGGGAGGGCCGCTGCTCAGGCACATCTCTGTCAAGTAAAGGCGATTCAACTGAGGCAGCACAAGGGAACTCTCATCTTGGGACAACAACTGCAGGGAGAACACATATTTTCAGATGAACATGGGAGGGCAGAAGGCTGCCTAATACTGAAGCACCCCCAAACAACAAACCAAATGCAACAACTAGTGCAAGCATTCCTGGGGAAGGCCTGCAGCAGATGGATTTGCATATGGTGATGTCATCCAAGCAGTGGGTCAAAGTTGGCTTCAACCCTCGTCTGCATATGAAAAGAAAAAAGGGATGTGCAGGGAATGGCGGCCTTTTGCGGCGCTTGGATGACCCCTAATTCGCATTAAACATCTCCACCCTCCTTCGGTGTGGGGCTCATGATGGCTATGCCCCAGCCCCTGAAGCATTCAAGCTGATTTCTTGCAGCAGCTGGGCACTGTAACAGCTCCAGAGCTGCTCTGTAAAGCATGTAAAAGGGTGTGGGCCCTGCAGCACTACCTGTAGTTTGCATTGTGCGTTGGAAGGCACAAAGTATACAGACAGGAGAGGTCAGAATAGTGCGCAAGGGCATAGAAGGGAGCGGCTCAAGAAAAGAGAAGTGGAAACAGACAGCAAACTAGGCTGGAGAGAGACCTGAGACAAAGAGATCTGAATTATACGAGAGCCGACCAGGGGAAACACAAATTATGCAGTCAAGTTTCCCACATTTGGGGAAATCACAGGGGCAGCACACCCAGAGTGCAATGGGTGAGCCTTGCCCTGGGAGAAGCACCTACATGATCATAGTATCTCACCTGGCAGGTAAGTAGGAGTTGGGCTAGAGCTGGGGAGGGTCGCAGCTCGGGCACCCCCCTGTCAAGTGAAGGAGATCCAACTGAGGCAGCACAAGGGAACTCTCGAAAGAAGAACAAGGCTAGAGGAAGATCTGAGACAAAGAAATCTGACTTTTACCAGAGCTGACCAGAGGAAAGCACAAACACAGTCCCCCACTACCACAAATAATGCAGTCAAGTTTCCCACATTTGGGGAAATCACAGGGGTCAGCATACCCAGAATGCAATGAATGAACCTCAACCTGGGAGAACAATCTTCATGAGCATGGTATCTCCTATGCAAAATAAGTATGATTTGTGATAGAGCTGGGGAGGGCCGCTGCTCAGGCACATCTCTGTCAAGTAAAGGAGATTCAACTGAGGCAGCACAAGGGAACTCTCATCTCGGGACAACAACTGCAGGGAGAACACATATTTTCAGATGAACATGGGAGGGCAGAAGGCTGCCTAATACTGAAGCACCCCCAAACAATAAACCAAATGCAACAACTAGTGCAAGCATTCCTGGGGGAAGGCCTGCAGCAGATGGATTTGCATATGGTGATGTCATCCAAGCAGTGGGTCAAAGTTGGCTTCAACCCTCGTCTGCATATGAAAAGAAAAAAGGGATGTGCAGGGCATGGCGGCCTTTTGCGGCGCTTGGAGGACCCCTAATTCACATTAAACACCTCCACCCTCCTTCGGTGTGGGGCTCATGTTGGCTATGCCCCAGCCCCTGAAGCATTCAAGCTGATTTCTTGCAGCAGCTGGGCACTGTAACAGCTCCAGAGCTGCTCTGTAAAGCATGTAAAAGGGTGAGGGCCCTGCAGCACTACCTGTAGTTTGCATTGACGTTGGAAGGCACAAAGTAAGCAGACAGGAGAGGTCATAATAGTGCGCAAGGGCATAGAAGGGAGCGGCTCAAGAAAAGAGAAGTGGAAACAGACAGCAAACTAGGCTGGAGAGAGACCTGAGACAAAGAGATCTGAATTATACGAGAGCCGACCAGGGGAAACACAAATTATGCAGTCAAGTTTCCCACATTTGGGGAAATCGCAAGAGCAGCACACCCAGAGTGCAATGGGTGAGCCTTGCCCTGGGAAAAGCACCTTCATGATCATAGTATCTCACCTGGCAGGTAAGTAGGAGTTGGGCTAGAGCTGGGTAGGGTCACTGCTCGGGCACTTCCCTGTCAAGTGAAGGAGATCCAAGTGAGTCAGCACAAGGGAACTCTCGAAAGAAGAACAAGGCTAGAGGAAGATCTGAGACAAATAAATCTGACTTTTACCAGAGCTGACCAGAGGAAAGCACAAACACAGTCCCCCACTACCACAAATAATGAAGTCGAGTTTCCCACATTTGGGGAAATCACAGGGGTCAGCATACCCAAAATGCAATGAATGAACCTCACCCTGGGATAACAGTCTTCATTACCATGATATCTCCTATGCAAAATAAGTATGATTTGGGATAGGGCTGGGGAGGGCCGCTGCTCAGGCACATCTCTGTCAAGTAAAGGAGATTCAACTGAGGCAGCACAAGGGAACTCTCATCTGGGGACAACAACTGCAGGGAGAACACATATTTTCAGATGAACATGGGAGGGCAGAAGGCTGCCTAATACTGAAGCACCCCCAAACAACAAACCAAATGCAACAACTAGTACAAGCATTCCTGGGGGAAGGTCAGCAGAAGACGGATTTGCATACAGTGATGTCATCCAAGCAGTGGGCCAAAGTTGGCTGGAACCCTCATCTGCATATGAAAAGAGAAAAGGGGTATGCAGGGAATGGCGGCCTTTTGCGGCGCTTGGATGACCCTTAGTTCGCATTAAACACCCCCACCCTCCTTCGGTGTGGGGCTCATGTTGGCAATGCCCCAGCCCCTGAAGCATTCAAGCTGATTTCTTGCAGCAGCTTGGCACTGTAACAGCTCCAGAGCTGCTCTGTAATGCAAGTAAAAGTTTGTGGGCCCTGCAGCACTACCTGTAGTTTGCATTGTGCATTGGAAGGCACAAAGTAAGCAGACAGGAGAAGTCAGGATAGTGCACAAGGGTATAGAAGGGAGGGGCTCAAAAAAAGAAGAAGTGGAAACAGACTGCAAACTAGGCTGGAGAGAGACCTGAGACAAAGAGATCTGAATTATATAAAAGCCGACCAGTGGAAACACAAATTATGCAGTCAAGTTTCCCATATTTGGGGAAATCACAGGGGCAGCACACCCAGAGTGCAATGGGTGAGCCTTGCCCTGGGAGAAGCACCTTCATGATCATAGTATCTCACCTGGCAGGTAAGTAGGAGTTGGGCTAGAGCTGGGGAGGGTCGCTGCTTGGGCACCCCCCTGTCAAGTAAAGGAGATCCAACTGAGGCAGCACAAGGGAACTCTCGAAAGAAGAACAAGGCTAGAGGAAGATCTGAGATAAAGAAATCTGACTTTTACCAGAGCTGACCAGAGGAAAGCACAAACACAGTCCCCCACTACCACAAATAATGCAGTCAAGTTTCCCACATTTGGGGAAATCACAGGGGTCAGCATACCCAGAATGCAATGAATGAACCTCACCCTGGGAGAACGATCTTCATGACCATGGTATCTCCTATGCAAAATAAGTATGATTTGGGATAGGGCTGGGGAGGGCCGCTGCTCAGGCACATCTCTGTCAAGTAAAGAAGATTCAACTGAGGCAGCACAAGGGAACTCTCATCTGGGGACAACAACTGCAGGGAGAACACATATTTTCAGATGAACATGGGAGGGCAGAAGGCTGCCTAATACTGAAGCACCCCCAAACAACAAACCAAATGCAACAACTAGTGCAAGCATTCCTGGGGGAAGGCCTGCAGCAGATGGATTTGCATATGGTGATGTCATCCAAGCAGTTGGTCAAATTTGGCTTCAACCCTCGTCTGCATATGAAAAGAGAAAAGGGGCGTGCAGGGCATGGCGGCCTTTTGCGGCGCTTGGATGACCCCTAGTTCGCATTAAACACCTCCACCCTCCTTCGGTGTGGGGCTCATGTTGGCTATGCCCCAGCCCCTGAAGCATTCAAGCTGATTTCTTGCAGAAGCTGGGCACTGTAACAGCTCCAGAGCTGCTCTGTATGGCAAGTAAAAGGGTGTGGGCCCTGCAGCACTACCTGTAGTTCGCATTGTGCGTTGGAAGGCACAAAGTAAGCAGATGGGAGAAGTCAGGATAGTGCGCAAGGGCATAGAAGGGAGCGGCTCAAGAAAAGAGAAGTGGAAACAGACAGCAAACTAGGCTGGAGAGCTCTTCTGTCTATATTTTGCAATCCTGCTCTTGTCCTCTCCAGCTGCTCCATGTAGATTTGACGTCTGGAAAGGTGCATAACCCACTGACAAGCAGGCACACTCCTGCATGAGTTTTCTCTCTCACTAGCTGGATGATACACAATCATTTGCATGTGCTCCACCTCCGACACACCACCCACCCAACCACCCAGTGACCAGAGCCACCCACAAGCCAACTGGCTCCTTGATTTAATTTGCACAGTGTAGTCATCCAGGCAGCATGTCCTTCTCAATGGAAGGATCTCTGGTTCCATGGAATCTTCCACATTGGAATGCTGCGGAATAAAAAGGATTTAAATATTCAGCTTGCTAGCATTCAATGTACCTGCGGCTTGGCTTTAGCACATGGGTCTTCATCCTGTGGCCCTCCAGCTGCTGTGAAACTACACATCCCAGCATGCCCTGCCACAGTTTTGCTATTAAGGTATGCTAAAACTGAGGCAGGGCATGCTGGGATGTGTAGTTCCACAGCAGCTGGAGGGTCGCAGGTTGAAGACCCATGTTCTAGCATGCCTGTTCTATGATGCATGTACCGTGGTGTCACAATCAGCTTGGAATGGGGTGTCTAGCAGGCATTTGCTGACAGCCACTTGAGGGAGACACACATCAGGAGATGCAGCATATCGGAGGTCTTCGATGCCTTTCCAGCAAATGCACACCACCTGCTGCTGGTCTGGACACAAAACAATGCCCACAATCGAAGTCCCAAAATGCCCAACTACAGGATTCATGTAAGTAGTGAATTTAGGAATGAATTTAGAAGTAGGAAATGAAGTTAGTTCACAAGTACATTCAAATTCAGATCTAAAGTCTAGGTAGGCCTCACGTCCTGGCAGCCCCCAGCACTTATAAATGCCTTGATTAGAGGTAGAGAATTAAATGTAGATAAAAAGTAGACACAAAATAAGACTCCACAGAGCAGTTATCAGGTGTCTTTATCAATTGTTGCATTTAAAAAATCAAGCAATTAGGGAACACAATGTTGCAACAATGTAACCCTATTTGCAAAATAGTACTAAATAAGTTTGTCGATGTAAGACATTTGCAAAGGCGCATCCAAAACACGCTGGAAAATGCAACTGAATCTGTTTTTGGAGGCTAGAATAGGAAATGTGCATCGGTCCTACAAGTACTGAAAGCTCTTCTACCATCTCCCTTTTCTGAAAAGCCATTTAATATATGGTTCCCAGATAGGGGACATATCAGATATTGCCTTTCAAAAGCAGCAAATATCATACCACTTCTATTGCCATCAAAGATAAACATTGATTGTTTTCAGATATTGGATTGAAAAAGCAGTCTTTATTGACATAAAGAAGCAAAAAAACATACATAAACATTACACACATAAGTACTGTGTTGCAGCACAGATAAAACACAATACAAATGCTGTCGGTATAGTACAGTTCAAGAACTACAGCACAGGCCAGCCTACACTATAAATCATGAACTGCACTATACATTTAAACAATACAATAATACAACAGTTAATAAGGCTATGGGTGTGGAGTGTAAGAGGGTGAGGGAATCACAAGCCCGAAGCTTTATTGAAAGACAGACACATATAAAGGGAGGATTAATAAATACAAAGATATCCTTTACTATAGAATGTAGTCCAATCCGGTCTTTCAACTCTTCCACAACTTAAAAACGGATAGTGTTCCCAAGCCTTCCATCCTGGAATATCTTCAGTCTCTCGCCAATGAAGAAAACAATCCCTCCAGCAGACTCTTCAACCACGATACAAGATCACAGCCAAAAGGGCGAGAAGCAACTACACTTGCGTTTAACCAAAACAGCTAAAACTTAGTGGAGGAAAGTGCAGTGCACCAAAACATAAGCTGACACAATCATGGAGAATGCGCCAGCATATATGCTCTTCTATCTATATTTTGCAAACCTGCTCTTGTCCCCTCCAGCTGCTCCATGTAGATTTGACGTCTGGCAAGGTGCATAACCCACTGACAAGCAGGCACACTCCTGCATGAGTTTTCACTCTCACTAGCTGGATGATACACATTCATTTGCATGTGCTCCACCTCCGACACACCGCCCACCCAACCACCCAGTCACCAGAGCCACCCACAAGCCAACTGGCTCCGTAACTTAATTTGCACAGTGCAGTCATCCAGGCAGCATGTCCTTCTCAATGGAATAATCTCTGGTTCCATGGAATCTTCCGCATTGGAATGCTGCGGAACAAAAAGGATTTAAACATTCAGCTTGCTAGCATTCAATGTACCTGCGGCTTGGCTCTAGCACATGGGTCTTCATCCTGTGGCCCTCCAGCTGCTGTGAAACTACACATCCCAGCATGCCCTGCCACAGTTTTGCTATTAAGGTATGCTAAAACTGAGGCAGGGCATGCTGGGATGTGTAGTTCCACAGCAGCTGGAGGGTCGCAGGTTGAAGACCCATGTTCTAGCATGCCTGTTCTATGATGCATGTTCCGTGAAGTCACAATCAGCTTGGAATGGGGTATCTAGCAGGCATTTGCTGACAGCCACTTGAGGTAGACACACATCAGGAGATGCAGCATATCGGAGGTCTTCGATGCCTTTCCAGCAAATGCACACCACCTGCTGCTGGTCTGGACACAAAACAATGCCCACAATCGAAGTCCCAAAATGCCCAACTACAGGATTCATGTAAGTAGTGAATTTAGGAATGAATTTAGAAGTAGGAAATTAAGTTAGTTCACAAGTACATTCAAATTCAGATCTAAAGTCTAGGTAGGCCTCACGTCCTGGCAGCCCCCAGCATTTAAAAATGCCTTGATTAGAGGTAGGGAATTAAATGTAGATAAGAAGTAGACGCAAAATAAGACTCCACAGAGCAGTTATCAGGTGTCTTTATCAATTGTTGCATTTAAAAAATCAAGCAATTAGGGAACACAATGTTGCAACAATGTAACCCTATTTGCAAAATAGTACTAAATAAGTTTGTCGATGTAAGACATTTGCAAAGGCGCATTTAAAACACACTGGAAAATGCAACTGAATCTGTTTTTGGAGGCTAGAATAGGAAATGTGCATCGGTCCAACGAGTACTGAAAGCTCTTCTACCATCTTCCTTTTCTGAAAAGCCATTTAATATATGGTTCCCAGATAGGGGACATATCAGATATTGCCTTTCAAAAGCAGCAAATATCATACCACTTCTATTGCCATCAAAGATAAACATTGATTGTTTTCAGATATTGGATTGAAAAAGCAGTCTTTATTGACATAAAGAAGCAAAAAAACATACATAAACATTACACACATAAGTACTGTGTTGCAGCACAGCCAAAACACAATACAAATGCTGTCGGTATAGTACAGTTCAAGAACTACAGCACAGGCCAGCCTACACCAGTGTTGCCAACTCTGAAATGGAAAACAAGCAACCGATGACTGAAAAATAAGCCCAAAACAAGCCCAAACCAATCCTAAAAAGCCCCAAAAAAAGCCCAACTCAAGGTTGTTGTTTTTTATATATATATATATATATATATATATATATATATAAACAGACATTATTGTTTGTCTTATTAAAATACATATAATTATTTATATAATCTGCCTTTAAGGTCTTTACAATGATATTTATCAGCACAAAACTGGCTTTTAAAGAATACTGGAATTTTTATAAATATTATAGTTAGAGTTGTGAATTTAAGATACTATGCTTTCATGTTTCCTCTAAAGAAAAATCTCAAGTGAAAATTGCCAACTGTATATACTGTATCTGTGGTCATTTGTATTCACTGTGAAATATTTATTCTATGGAAAGATAAAACAAATAATCTTACAACATCCAACTTTGTACTTCTATTAAATAAATTAAGAGGCCAAATCAAGGTAACAAAACAAAAGATTATTAAGACAATTCAAAATAATAAATGCATATATAAATATTAAATAGTAACTCAATTCAATAAATAACAAAGGAATTACTGAGAGGTAAAGTGCATTGCAGATGGCACACTGTGAGGTAAAGTGCATGGTACACTGTGTGAAGTAAAGTGCATTGCAGATGGCATACTATGTGAGGTAAAGTGCATGGCACACTGTGTGAAGTATAGTGTATTGCAGATAGCACACTGGGGGTCATTCCGAGTTGTTCGCTCGTTGCCGATTTTTGCAACGGAACGATTAAGGCAAAAATGCGCATGCGTATGGTACGCAGTGCGCATGCGCTAAGTAATTTAGAACAAAACTTAGTAGATTTACTCACGTCCGAACGAAGAATTTTCATCATTGAAGTGATCGGAGTGTGATTGACAGGAAGTGGGTGTTTCTGGGCGGAAATTTACCGTTTTCTGGGAGTGTGCAGGATAAAACGCAGGAGTGTCTGGAGAAACGGGGGAGTGGCTGTCCGAACGCAGGGCGTGTTTGTGACTTCAAACCAGGAACGAAACGGGCTGAGCTGATCGCAGTGTAGGAGTAAGTCTCGAGCTACTCAGAAACTGAAAATAATTATTTATTCGCAATTCTGCTAATCTTTCGTTCGCAATTCTGCTAAGCGAAGATACACTCCCAGAGGGCGGCGGTCTAGCGTGTGCAATGCTGCTAAAAGCAGCTAGCGAGCGAACTCGGAATGACCCCCACTGTGTGAGGTAAAGTGCATGGCACACTGTGTGAAGTAAAGTGCATTGCAGATGGCATACTGCGAGGTAAAGTACATAGCACACTGAATTACAAAGGTTTTATGTAAAATGGATATAAGCAAATTCATCTGAGCTGTCTCCATCGTCTATAGAAGCTTCCATGTTATATATTCCTGAGTTGAAGCGCTGAAGCATATTGGTAGTTGGTTTAAAAATCCTTGCAACAAATACCCAAGCGTCTTAAACCATATCTGACATAAAGAATACCACATAAAGTGGTCCTAAATTGCTTCACTGTTGTGTGTCTGGTCAGTGTCTTTGTTGTTGTCATTGTTAAAAACAAATTAGCCCTACTGAATACACACAACCGGCAGTCGGCAACAATAGACATAATGAATGACTCATCATTTCTTTAAGACTCTATTCATCCACAACGTCTCACCTACAGTATGTCTGTGTGAGGATCTGTGTTATATGGATGAATGACTAATTATCTCTGGAAGTCGGTATCAGTGATACCTAAAAACAAAAGAAGCCCAAAAACAAGCAGCAAAAAAAATTATAAGCCCAAAAACAAGCAACAAGCAACCACCCCAAAAAATAAGCAACCAGAAGAAAAAACAAGCCCAATTCCGCTTGTTATAAACTGAATTGGCAACTATGGCCTACACTATAAATCATGAACTGCACTATACATTTAAACTATACAATAATACAACAGTTAATAAGGCTATGTGTGTGGAGTGTAAGAGGGTGAGGGAATCACAAGACCGAAGCTTTATTGTAACACAGACACATATAAGGGGAGGGGCAATAATTAGAAAGGTATCCTTTACTATAGAATGTAGTCCAATCCGACCTCTGTGCTCTTCCACAACTGAAAAACGGATAGTGTTCCCAAGCCTTCCATCCTGGAATATCTTTGGTCTTTCGCCAATGAAGAAAACAATCCCTCCCTCCAGCAGACCCTTCAACCACGATACAAGATCACAGCCAAAAGGCAGAGAAGCAACTACACTTGAGCTTAACAAAAATGGCTAAAACTTAGTGGAGGAAAGTGCAGTGCACCAAAACATAAGCTGTCACAATCATGGAGAATGTGCCAGCATATATGCTCTTCTATCTATATTTTGCAAACCTGCTCTTGTCCCCTCCAGCTGCTCTATGTAGATTTGACGTCTGGCAAGGTGCATAACCCACTGACAAGCAGGCACACTCCTGCATGAGTTTTCTCTCTCACTAGCTGGATGATACACAATCATTTGCATGTGCTCCACCTCCGACACACCACCCACCCAACCACCCAGTCACCAGAGCCACCCACAAACCAACTGGCTCCGTGATTTAATTTGCACAGTGTAGTCATCCAGGCAGCATGTCCTTCTCAATGGAAGGATCTCTGGTTCCATGGAATCTTCCACATTGGAATGCTGCGGAACAAAAAGGATTTAAATATTCAGCTTGCTAGCATTCAATGTACCTGCGGCTTGGCTCTAGCACATGGGTCTTCATCCTGTGGCCCTCCAGCTGCTGTGAAACTACACATCCCAGCATGCCCTGCCACAGTTTTGCTATTAAGGTATGCTAAAACTGAGGCAGGGCATGCTGGGATGTGTAGTTCCACAGCAGCTGGAGGGTCGCAGGTTGAAGACCCATGTTCTAGCATGCCTGTTCTATGATGCATGTACCGTGATGTCACAATCAGCTTGGAATGGGGTGTCTAGCAGGCATTTGCTGACAGACACTTGAGGGAGACACACATCAGGAGATGCAGCATATCGGAGGTCTTCGATGCCTTTCCAGCAAATGCACACCACCTGCTGCTGGTCTGGACACAAAACAATGCCCACAATCGAAGTCCCAAAATGCCCAACTACAGGATTCATGTAAGTAGTGAATTTAGGAATGAATTTAGAAGTAGGAAATTAAGTTAGTTCACAAGTACATTCAAATTCAGATCTAAAGTCTAGGTAGGCCTCACGTCCTGGCAGCCCCCAGCATTTAAAAATGCCTTGATTAGAGGTAGAGAATTAAATGTAGATAAGAAGTAGACACAAAATAAGACTCCACAGAGCAGTTATCAGGTGTCTTTATCAATTGTTGCATTTAAAAAATCAAGCAATTAGGGAACACAATGTTGCAACAATGTAACCCTATTTGCAAAATAGTACTAAATAAGTTTGTCGATGTAAGACATTTGCAAAGGCGCATCCAAAACACGCTGGAAAATGCAACTGAATCTGTTTTTGGAGGCTAGAATAGGAAATGAGCATCGGTCCTACAAGTACTGAAAGCTCTTCTCCCATCTCCCTTTTCTGAAAAGCCATTTAATATATGGTTCCCAGATAGGGGACATATCAGATATTGCCTTTCAAAAGCAGCAAATATCATACCACTTCTATTGCCATCAAAGATAAACATTAATTGTTTTCAGATATTGGATTGAAAAAGCAGTCTTTATTGACATAAAGAAGCAAAAAAACATACATAAACATTACACACATAAGTACCGTGTTGCAGCACAGCCAAAACACAATACAAATGCTGTCGGTATAGTACAGTTCAAGAACTACAGCACAGGCCAGCCTACACTATAAATCATGAACTGCACTATACATTTAAACAATACAATAATACAACAGTTAATAAGGCTATGGGTGTGGAGTGTAAGAGGGTGAGGGAATCACAAGCCCAAAGCTTTATTGAAAGACAGACACATATAAAGGGAGGATTAATAAATACAAAGATATCCTTTACTATAGAATGTAGTCCAATCCGGTCTTTCAACTCTTCCACAACTGAAAAACGGATAGTGTTCCCAAGCCTTCCATCCTGGAATATCTTCAGTCTCTCGCCAATGAAGAAAACAATCCCTCCAGCAGACTCTTCAACCACGATACAAGATCACAGCCAAAAGGGCGAGAAGCCACTACACTTGCGTTTAACCAAAATGGCTAAAACTTAGTGAAGGAAAGTGCAGTGCACCAAAACATAAGCTGACACAATCATGGAGAATGCGCCAGCATATATGCTCTTCTATCTATATTTTGCAAACCTGCTCTTGTCCCCTCCAGCTGCTCCATGTAGATTTGACGCCTGGCAAGGTGCATAACCCACTGACAAGCAGGCACACTCCTGCATGAGTTTTCACTCTCACTAGCTGGATGATACACATACATTTGCATGTGCTTCACCTCCGACACACCGCCCACCCAACCACCCAGTCACCAGAGCCACCCACAAGCCAACTGGCTCCGTGATTTAATTTGCACAGTGCAGTCATCCAGGCAGCATGTCCTTCTCAATGGAATAATCTCTGGTTCCATGGAATCTTCCGCATTGGAATGCTGCGGAACAAAAATGATTTAAACATTCAGCTTGCTAGCATTCAATGTAGCTGCGGCTTGGCTCTAGCACATGGGTCTTCATCCTGTGGCCCTCCAGCTGCTGTGAAACTACACATCCCAGCATGCCCTGCCACAGTTTTGCTATTAATGTATGCTAAAACTGAGGCAGGGCGTGCTGGTATATGTAGTTCCACAGCAGCTGGAGGGTCGCAGGTTGAAGACCCATATTCTAGCATGCCTGTTCTATGATGCATGTTCCGTGATGTCACAATCAGCTTGGAATGGGGTGTCTAGCATGCATTTGCTGACAGCCACTTGAGGGAGACACACATCAGGAGATGCAGCATATCGGAGGTCTTCGATGCCTTTCCAGCAAATGCACACCACCAGCTGCTGGTCTGGACACAAAACAATGCCCACAATTGAAGGCTCAAAATGCCCAACTACAGGATTAATGTAAGTAGTGAATTTAGGAATGAATTTAGAAGTAGGAAATTAAGTTAGTTCACAAGTACATTCAAATTCAGATCTAAAGTCTAGGTAGGCCTCACGTCCTGGCAGCCCCCAGCATTTAAAAATGCCTTGATTAGAGGTAGGGAATTAAATGTAGATAAGAAGTAGACACAAAATAAGACTCCACAGAGCAATTATCAGGTGTCTTTATCAATTGTTGCATTTAAAAAAATCAAGCAATTAGGGAACACAATGTTGCGACAATGTAACCCTATTTGCAAAATAGTACTAAATAAGTTTGTCGATGTAAGACATTTGCAAAGGCGCAAACAAAACACGCTGGAAAATGCAACTGAATCTGTTTTTGGAGGTTAGAATAGATGCAGGATCAAGTAGCTCAATGGGTAGGGTATTTGATTAGAATTCAACAGGTTATAGGTTTGAATCCTGGGTATGATAGTTTGAGGTGTTATTTAATAAAGTATGTTTATATATTAGTCACACATGGCTTACTTGTACAAATGGCATGTCACCAGTTAGTGCTGACTGCTGATATGCCATTTGCACAAACACGCCATGTGTGACTGTATATGCATTTAAGGAGGGCACCCCGGCAATACCACAAACCATTGAGTGTCAAGTATACTAGATATATCTTCATATCTCATGTGCTTTCTCTGAGACCAATCTTGTTATGCCCCTTCCCCACAAGGCATGCGCCTTTTGTCCATATTGCAAAAATGGGGAGGGGGGGGGGGGGGGGGGCATATAATTATCTGTCACAGGGCACCAAAAAGTCTAGTTATGGCTCTGGTATGCATTATGTAATCTGGCAGACCATATCTCCAACACTGGCTGGTTGGAATAGAAATCCGGTTATCTATGTGAGCAAATGACCATCAACGATTTACTCTCAAACACTAGAAAATGGACAAAAATGGTCCCCTAAACAAATTGGTTAAATTTTGGGTTTAACCAATTTGTGTAATGACCATTTTTGACCACTTTTCTAGTGTTTGGGAGCAAATGGTTAATTGACATTTGCTCCTATACATTACCAGATTTTCATTCCATCCATCCAGACTGGATAGATAGCCTGACAGATAATTGTGTAGTGTACGCCCAGGATAACTGTCAGTTGTGCTTTCTTTTATGACGGCACATAAATGGGTGGGCAGATCCAGAGCAAGCACTGCCCACTCATGCATAGTTGTCAACTGATGTGAAGTTCCAGGGGGCAATCTCAGTTATAAAGAAAAGTATCTGGAAATTGTCCCTAGTTTAAAAAAAAATTAAAAAAAAATTGATCAACTCCATTTATTTAGTATGATATCCCAGGTGATAGGATGCCAGCAGTCAGAACAACATACTTTATTAAATAACACATCTCAAACTACCATACCCAGGATTCAAACCTATAACCTGTTGAATTCTAATCAAACCCCCTACCTATTGAGCTATTTGATCCTGCGTAAAAATTGTGAACATTATATAAAGCTATTGGCACTTTGAAAAAAAAAGTATCAGCATTACAACGCAGCAGATCCATGCAGTTTGCAGCCACACACTACATGTATCTGCTCAGCCACAATGCTGATTATTTCTTCACAAAGTACAAGGTGAGCTCCAAACAGAATTCTCTAGCTTAGAATTATGCCAAACCTAGAAGTCGGGCCCCCCACCCTGGGATCCCCCAGAGGGAGGCCTGCACCGTCATGCGGCAGGCTTGTCTGTTTTGGAAGCAGGCTGATGGGCAGCCCAGGCTTGCTTCAGTCTGGGCTTGGCAGGTCTGGAAGCATGAGCTTGCTTTGGGTATGCCTGACCTTGGGTACGCTTTACCTTGAGGATGAAAGGGCCAAGGGAAAGTACTTTTAGCCTTCTGCGTGGTAGGAGTCATACTAGGTAGGCAAGCTGTTTTAGCAGTAGCCAGATCAGCTACAATCTTATTGAGGTCTTCTCCAAAGAGAGTGTCTCCCTTGAAAGGAAGCACCTCCAGGGTTTTCTTGGAATCCATATCCACCGACCAGGATCTCAACCAGCTGTATAAAGTATTACCTTGGAACTGGCTCTCCACTCCCCATTATCTGGTTATCATGGCTTCCTCCGCCAGTGTCCAGACTCGCTTGCTGAAGCTCGGCCACTTCTTCCTAGCAGCAGGCTCCTGGATCACTGGGCAGCAGAGGTGCTTGGGAGCCGAAAGGGGGCGGAGCAATCAGGCAGGCAGTTGCAGTGCTGCCCAGCTATCTGTGGTGTGAGAAGAAGCAGGGGCACCCCACCGCTGGCAGTGCTGCAGCTAGCGGTGGTGGCAGCGGCGAGGCTGCTGGGCTGGGTCTTGAAAAAGGTGGAAAGAAGGGTGTTACGGCATGGAATGTACAAACTGCGAGACCCTGCTGGCAGCGCCTTTGTCTATTTAGTAGGAAGGGCACGTAACAGCCGGAGGGCAATGGTGGAAGCCCCTTTAGGGCTGGAGCCCGGCGGCAACTGACTCCGTTGTCTCTGGCAGTTCCGCCCCTGGACTAGAGGAATGGTCAAGAACATGGCAACATTTAATGCCAAAAAATGCAAAATCATACACGTCTCAAAAATACAAAGGCTAACTATAATATTAAGGGCATTATAATGGCAAGAGGAAAGCTATCTAAGTATTACTATTTCAGGTGAGCAATGTAACAAAGCAATAGGAAAGGCAAGTCAGATGCTTGTTTGCATAGGTAAAGAACCAGTAGCAGAAAAAAGTAATACAGGTTGAGTATCCCATATCCAAATATTCCGAAATACGGAATATTCCGAAATACGGACTTTTTTGAGTGAGACTGAGATAGTGAAACCTTTGTTTTTTGATGGCTCAGTGTACACAAACTTTGTTTAATACTCAAAAAGTTATTAAAAATATTGTATTAAATGAACTTCAGACTGTGTGTATAAGGTGTATATGACACATAAATGAATTCTGTGAATGTACACACACTTTGTTTAATGCACAAAGTTATAAAAAATATTGGCTAAAATGACCTTCAGGCTGTGTGTATATGGTATATATGAAACATAAATGCATTCTGTGCTTAGATTTAGGTCCCATCACCATAATATCTCGTTATGGTATGCAATTATTCCAAAATACAGAAAAATCCGATATCCAAAATTCCTCTGGTCCCAAGCATTTTGGATAAGGGATACTCAACCTGTAATGCCACTGTATAGGTCCTTGGTACAGCCACATTTAGAATCCTGTGTTCAGTTCCAGAAGCCATATCTCAAGCGCCTTGAGTCCTGTTGGAGAAAGAGCACTATATAAATAAATAGTATCAAAATTTGTTTCACGGCACCCCTAGGCCAAAGTTTTTTTTATTGAGAAATTCAGAAAAAAATATAAAATTAAGTAAATTGTGTTTATAGCATGTCATCCTCAGGTTCAGTTATGTTGTGAGGGAATGGTTTTGCCAATTTAATAAAGTATAAATAATTTTAATTGGTCCTGGACCACCAAACTATGCTACCAGTGCAAGAACCCCAGTTTGGAAACTACTGCCATAAAATAAACCTTTTTTGTTTTTTTTTAAACTACATGTAATACACCTTAGATCTCAGTTCCTAAAAGGTTTTAAACCCTTGCATACAGTAAACTACACATATTTAAAAATCCTACACCGGGCACAAGTGCTCACGGGCCAATTTCATGGCAGTCTCGGATAGGAGGGCATTGTGGATTCACCAAGGGAATGCTGATGCTGACTCCAAGAAGCCTCTTCAAGATCGCAGGAGCAGAGTCCTCTGCTTCTGCCAAATCCACTGCATGACGCTGGGGCTCTCTTGCAGGAGCCCACACCAGTGGGGGGCACCAGGGGCGGAACTACTGGCAGGGCAGGCAGTGCATTGCACTGGGGCCCCGCCGCACTCAAGGGCCCACAGCCGCCGGCATTACAATGAGTCACAATGACTCATTGTATCATGCCGCAGCCGCACACCAGCGCTCCCGTCGGGTCTGCGTCCTGCGACTCCCGCCGCCCGCCCGCCCGTCGTAACGAACAGATCAGGCCAGGGCACTACGGGCAGCAGCCGCAGCACCAGACACGCTGCCGCCTCTGTAACACACGAAGAGGGAGGAGGGTCGCTTGGAGATGAGAGGAGCAGCGGCACGGGGGGGAGGAGGAGGAGGAGGGAGGTGAAGGAAGGAGCCGCAGCAGCGCTTTGTTACTGGTGGAGGCGCTGCTGCTGCCCCTCTGCTTCACTATAGGCTGTCTTCCGAGAACAGCCTATAGTGAAGCAGAGGGGCAGCAGCAGCAGCGCCTCCACCAATAACACAGCGCTGCTGCGGCTCCCTCCTCCACCTCCCTCCTCCTCCTTCTCTACTGCCCGGGAATCGTCAAGCTGCACGAGGAGCCTGAGCCAGCGGAGAGGGTAAGTATAATTCTTCTTTCTTTCTTTCTTTCTTTCTTTCTTTCTTTCTTTCTTTCTTTCTTTCTTTCTTTCTTTCTTTCTTTCTTTCTTTCCTTCTTTCTTGGGACTGCCTGCCGCTATGTGTAAAAAGGGGGAATCTGCCTGCCGCTATGTGTAAAAAGGGGGAATCTGCCTGCCGCTATGTGTAAAAAGGGGGAATCTGCCTGCCGCTATGTGTAAAAAGGGGGAATCTGCCTGCAGCTATGTGTAAAAGGGGGGAATCTGCCTGCAGCTATGTGTTAAAAGGGGGAATCTGCCTGCAGCTATGTGTAAAAAGGGGGACTGCCTGCCGCAATGTGTAAAAAGGGGGAATCTGCCTGCCGCTATGTGTAAAAAGGGGGAATCTGCCTGCAGCTATGTGTAAAAAGGGGGACTGCCTGCCGCAATGTGTAAAAAGGGGGAATCTGCCTGCCGCAATGTGTAAAAAGGGGGAAGCTGCTTGCCGCAATGTGTAAAAAGGGGGAATCTGCTTGCCGCAATGTGTAACAAGGGGGAATCTGCCTGCCGTAATGTGTAACAAGGGGGATGCTGTCTGCCGTAATGTGTAACAAGGGCACGCTGTCTGCCATAATGTGTAACAAGGGCAAGCTGTCTGCTGTAATGTGTAACAAGGGCAAGCTGTCTGCTGTAATGTGTAAAAAGTGTACGATGTCTGCCATTATGTGTAACAAGGGCAGGCTGACTGCTGTTATGTGAAAAAAGTGTACGCTGTCTGCCGCTATGTTTAACAAGGGCAGGCTGTCTGCCGTTATGTGTAAAAAGTGTACGCTGTCTGCCGCTATGTGTAACAAGGGCACGCTGTCTGCCATAATGTGTAACAAGGGCAAGCTGTCTGCTGTAATGTGTAACAAGGGCAAGCTGTCTGCTGTAATGTGTAAAAAGTGTACAATGTCTGCCGTAATGTGTAACAAGGGCAGGCTATCTGCCGTTATGTGAAAAAAATTGTACGCTGTCTGCCGCTATGTGTAACAAGGGCACGTTGTCTGCCGTTGTGTAAAAAAGGGGGATGCTGTCTGCCGTAATGTGTAAAAAGGGGACGCTGTCTGCTGTAATGTGTAAAAAGAGGACGCTGTCTGCTGTAATGTGTAAAAAGAGGAATCTGTCCGCCGTAAGGTGTAAAAGGGTCTCTACCTGGTGTAGTGGTGCTACTGTGCGGCATAATTTGAATAATGGAGACTACTGTGCACCGTTTTATGAATTGGTATTATTTTGTGGCCACACCCCTTAACCACGAAGCCACGCCACTATGTTTTTTTGCGCGCGCCTACGGCGCGCACTGCCCCTGTTTTGCATGCAGGGGTGGGGCTCCAATGCCGTTTCTTGCACACACTGCTAAAATGTCTAGTTACGGCACTGTTGCTAGGTATCCACTTCCCTGAGCAGGCCCCCCTCACCAGATCCTCTCCAGGGGTGAGGGGGTGGACTTGGATGGGATGGGATGGGGGTGGGGCCCAAGCCATTTTGTCGCACATGGGCCCATTGCTCGCTAGTTCCGCCACTGGGGGGCACGTCTAAAACTCTTCAGTCAGTTCTGGATTCATTCGGACCTGGACTTGTTGGTTTTACAAATAGTGTCCCAAGGGTACAAACTGGGGTTTCAAGAAGTTCCCCCTCACCGATTGTTCAAATCAGCCTTAGTCAGCAGGGAGAAGGTTTTTATTCAAGCCTCTTCGTGGTCCCGAAGCCGGACGGCTCAGTCAGACCAATCTTAAATCTGAAATCCCTTAATTTCTACCTAAAGAAATTCAATTTCAAGATGGAATCTCTCAGGGTAGTGATCTCCAGTCCGGGGGATAAAGGAGATTTCATGGTTTTGGTAGACATAAAGGATGCCTACTTACATGTTCCCATTTAGCCACTGCATCAAGCTACCTGAGGTTTGCAATTCAGGATTGTCATTACCAATTTCAGACGTTGCCGTTTGGTCTGTCCACGGCTCCGAGGATTTTCACCAGGGTGATGGCGGAAATGATGGTTCTCCTTCGCAAGCAAGGAGTCACAATTATCCCGTACTTGGATGATCTCCTGATAAAGGCGAGATCCAGGTACCAGTTGGTGCAAAACATCTACTCTCCCTGACAGTTCTTTAACAACATGGTTGGCTCCTAAACTTGCCAAAATCGCAGTTGGTCCTAATGACGCGGTTGTTGTTTTTGGGAGTGATACTGGACACAGAAGAGGTTTTCTTCTAGTGGAATGGCTCTGGAGATCCAGAGTCTGGTCAAACAAATTCTGAAACCAGCAAGAGTGTTAATCCATCAATGCATTCGGTTGCTGGGGAAGATGGTTGCGGCCTACGAGGCCATTCAGTTTGGCAGGCTCCATGCCAGAGTGTTCCAGTGGGACCTGTTGGACAAGTGGTCCGGATCCCACCTACACATGCACCGGAGGATAATCCTGTCTTCCAAGACCAGAATCTCACTCCATTGGTGGCTGCACAGTTCTCACCACCTAGAGGGGCGATGGTTTGGGATCCAGGACGGGATCCTAGGGACCACGGATGCAACCCTCCGAGGCTGGGGAGCAGTCACACAGGGGGAAAACATCCAAGGAAGATGGTCAAGTCAGGAAAGTTGTCTCCACATAAATGTTCTGGAGTTAAGGGCCATTTCATAACTGCAGACACAGTACGCACTGGGATGGGTGCCCAGCATCCTCTACGGACTAAGAGAAAAGGATTTACCAGTAGGTATTAAAATCCTATTTTCTCTAAAGTCCTAGAGGATGCTGGGGACTCCGTAAGGACCATGGGGATAGACGGGCTCCGCAGGAGACATGGGCACTTTAAGAAAGACTTTAGTTCTGGGTGTGCACTGGCTCCTCCCTCTATGCCCCTCCTCCAGACCTCAGTTTGATACTGTGCCCAGTGGAGACTGGGTGCTTTTCAGGAGCTCTCCTGAGCTTTCTGACAGAAAGTATTTTGTTAGGTTTTTAATTTTCAGGGAGCACTGCTGGCAACAGACTCCCTCATCGAGGGACTGAGGGGAGAGAAGCAGCCCTACTCTCTGAGTTGCAAGGTCCTGCTTCTTAGGCTACTGGACACCATTAGCTCCAGAGGGATTGGTACGCAGGATCTCACCCTCGCCGTCCGTCCCAGAGCCGCGCCTCCGTCCCCCTCGCAGAGCCGGAAGATAGAAGCCGGGTGAGTATGAGAAGAAAAGAAGACTTAAGAGGCGGCAGAAGACTTCATGATCTTCACTGAGGTAACGCACAGCACTGCAGCTGTGTGCCTTTGCTCCCATACACCTCACATACTCCGGTCACTGTAAGGGTGCAGGGCGCAGGGGGGGGCGCCCTGGGCAGCAATATAAACCTTTTTCGCAAAAATATAACATATATACAGCTGGGCACTGTATATATGTATGAGCCCCCACCAATTTTACAGTTTAAGCGGGACAGAAGCCCGCCTCCGAGGGGGCGGGGCTTCTCCCTCAGCACTCACCAGCGCCATTTTTTCTCCACAGCACCGCTGAGAGGAAGCTCCCCGGACTCTACCCTGCTTATACCACGTTAGACAAGAGGGTTGAAAAGAGGGGGGGGGGCACATAATTCGCAAATTACATACAGCAGCACTACTGGGCAAACATTAAGTTACTGTTTTATTCCTGGGTTATATAGCGCTGGGGTGTGTGCTGGCATACTCCCTCTCTGTCTCTCCAAAGGGCCTTGTGGGGAAACTGTCTTCAGAAAAAGCATTCCCTGTGTGTGTGGTGCGTCGGTACACGTGTGTCGACATGTCTGAGGAAGAAGGCTATATTAGAGAGGAGCGGGAGCAAATGAATGTGGTGTCTCCGCCGACAGCTGATTGGATGGATATGTGGAATGTTTTAAATGCTAGTGTAATCTCATTGCACAAAAGATTAGACAAGGCAGAAGCTTTGGGACAGTCAGGGTCTCAACCCATGCCTGATCCTATGTTGCAGGGACTGTCAGGGTCTCATAAGCGCCCACTATCCCAGTTTGTTGACACAGATACCGACACGGATTCTGACTCCAGTGTCGATTACGATGATGCAAAGTTACAGCCAAAATTGGCAAAATCCATTCGATTTATGATTATGGCAATAAAAGATGTTTTGCACATCACAGAGTAACCCCCTGTCGCTGACAAGAGGGTACATATGTACAAGGGAAAGAAGCTGAGGTAACCTTTCCCCCTCACGCGAGCTGAACGAGTTATGTGAAAAAGCTTGGAAATCTCCAGATAAAAGACTGCAGATTTCCAAAAGGATTCTTATGGCGTATCCTTTCCCATCAACGGATAGGTTACGATGGGAATCCTCCCCTAGGGTGGACAAAGCATTAACACGCTTATCCAAGAAGGTAGCCCTCCCGTCCCAGGATACGGCTACCCTCAAAGAGTGTGCTGACCGCAAACAGGAGATTACCTGAAGTCCATTTATACACATTCAGGTACCTTACTCAGACCGGCAATTGCGTCGACCCTGGGTGTGTAGTGCTGTAGCGGCATGGACAAATGCCTTATCTGAGGGGATGGATAGCCTAGACAAGGATACTATTTTATTGACCCTGGGGCATATAAGAGATGCTGTCCTATATATGTGTGTATGCAAACTACCGGTGGTGCTGCAGGGCCCACACCCTTTTACTTGTCTTGTAGAGCAGCTCTGAAGCTGTTACAGTGCCCAGCTGCTGCAAGAAATCAGCTTGAATGCTTCAGGGGCTTGGGCATGGCCAACATGAGCCCCACACCGAAGGAGGGTGGGGGGTGTTTAATGCAACTTGGGGGTTATCCAAGCGCCGACAAAAGACCGCCATGCCCCGCATGCCACTTTTCTCTTTTCATATACAGATGAGGGTTCCAGCCAACTTTGGCCCACTGCTTGGATGACATCACCGAATGCAAATCCGTCTGCTGCAGACCTTCCCCCAGGAATGCTTGCAATAGTTGTTGCATATGTTTAATGTCTGAGGGTGCTTCAGTATTAGGCAGCCTTCGCCCTCCCATGTTCATCTGAAAAGATGTGGTCTCCTGCAGTTGTTGTCCCCAGACGAGAGTTCCCTTGTGCTTCCTCAGTTAAATCTCCTTAACTTGACGAGGGTGTGCCCGAGCAGCCGCCCTCCCCCAGACCTTTCCCAACACATACTTATCTTGCATATGAGATCTCTTGATCATGAAGATAGTTCTCACAGGTTGAGGTTCATCCTGGCCCCGCTCCCCGCTGGAGAGCGCTGATGAGGGACAGCAGCGGGGCTTCAGCAGCAGGGTGAGTATGTGTGGCCAGAGACCTCCCTTCCCATGTGCCGGCCTGCAGAGTGTGCCGCGCAGGATGGGGCATGTGACACTCTCCCTCCCTGGGGCTTCTTCCAGATGTAGCTCCTCCAGCAGTATTTTTCCCGGGCTGCGCGGCGCTCTCCCTGACCTGGCATCCGCCCTGGAACACTGCCTTCCTCAACGCAACATCAGCAGGGCGGCCCGGGCCTCATCACCATCCCAGGTCTTTCTCATGTATGTATCATGTATGTGTGTGTGATATATGTATGAATCATATATGTTTGTGATATATTATAAGGGCACGGTCGTGCCTTATATTAGGCTGAATCGAACAAACGGAATTCTCCCATAGGGAACTTCTGAGATGGGGGCATGGTGTGTTGAGGGGCTACACCTCAAAACTGATTGGACGTACTGAGCTGAAATTTGGCATGGGCGTGTAGAATCGTCACCCGGTGCTGCATGCCAATTTTCAGGGCAAAATAATAAAAAATGAGGAATTGGGAGTAACCTAAAGTTCCAACTGTCAGTTTTTTCTGTGACTTCCTTTGTGGCTTATTTGGTTTGACACCGTTTTCCTATAGAGTGAATTAGATATTTTTTGGGAAGGCATAACTCCGGATAGAGGACGAATTAAGACTTGGGGTTTTGTTTTACTAGATAGAGTATGCCCAGTGTAGTGCCTTTGGGGTTGTGGTTTTTCAGAAAGTTATAGGGTTTTTTTAATTAAGAGAAATATGCCCATTATAGAGATAGGCTTTTCAATTTTGTTGCGGCTGCCGCCAGTGGCCGCCAGGAGAGCGAGAGTGAGTGAGGGAAGGGGTCTCGTGCAGGCTGAGGTTATAAAAGTAGCTGCTGGCGGCGGGGAAGAGAGCCAGCGGTTCCTGGGTGTGTGCACCTGCGGTCCCTTACAGACTGCAGCGACCCATTAGGACTGTGGAGAGGAGAGGGGTAGCGGCATAGCAGCCGCAGGCTTACCGAAAGTGCTCACTACTGAGCAATATGGTCCCCTACCCGAAGTGGGAGCCGCAGCGGGAGGAATAGCTGGAGCTGCGCCGCAGGAGAAAGTCAGAGGACATCCAGAAGAGACATCCGGTGCAGCGCTGACTCCTGACTGACAGCGCTTGCCTACTGAGCGGTGTGGTACCCCCACACCTGAAGCGAGTGCGGGAGCGGCAGCCGGAGAAGACAGCTGTGCTGCACGGAAGAAGTCAGGCAGCAGCGGCAGCACCAGCGGGCTGAGGTGGGAGGATCAGTATGGTCCCTTACGTGCGGCTCACATTCAGATCCATCCGGCTCCCTTCCCCGTCCTCCCCTGCACCCTTAGCAGCCTGCCCCCCACCATGTATTCCATCCTGGGGAGGGGGGGGGGACTGGCAACAGTAGCAGTGGCATCGGAGCATAGATACATACTCTGCGGTAGTTTACCGGCAGCGGGACGTGCGGCTCATGTTCAGATCCCTCCGGCTCCCTCCCCCCCTGCAACTTTAGCAGCCTGCCCCCACATCTCATTCACCCACCGCCGCAGACTCCTCCCCACACACGGTTATTATAATAAGGCCACCCCCCTACGCCCTTCCCTCCCTGCTGTGTGTCCACCCCCCCCCCCCCCCTCACCTGCTGTGTGTCCGGCCTACCCCCCCCCCCTCACCTGCTGTGTGTCCGGCCTACCCCCCCCCCTCACCTGCTGTGTGTCCAGCCACCCCACCCCTCACCTGCTGTGTGTCCGGCCTACCCCCCCCCTCCCTGCTGTGTGTCCGTCCACCCCCCCCCCCTCACTGCTGGTGTGTCCGGCCAACCCCCCCCTCACCTGCTGTGTGTCCGGCCTACCCCCCCCCCCCCTCACCTGCTGTGTGTCCGGCCTACCCCCCCCCCCTCACCTGCTGTGTGTCCGGCCTACCCCCCCCCCCTCACCTGCTGTGTGTCCAGCCCCCCCCCCTCACCTGCTGTGTGTCCAGCCCCCCCTCCTCCTCTGCTGTGTGTCCGGCCTACCCCCACCCCCCTCCCTGCTGTTTGTCCGGCCACCCTCCCCTCCCCTGCTGTGTGTCCGGCCACCCTCCCCTCCCCTGCTGTGTGTCGGCCACCCTCCCCTCCCCCTGCTGTGTGTCCGGGCCACCCTCCCCTCCCCTGCTGTGTGTCCGGCCTACCCCCTCCCCTGCTGCGTGTCCAGCCTACCCCCTCCCCTGCTGCGTGTTTAGCCTACCCCCCCCCTCCCCTGCTGCGTGTCCAGCCTACCCCCCCCCTCCCCTGCTGCGTGTCCAGCCTACCCCCCCCCTCCCCTGCTGCGTGTCCAGCCTACCCCCCCCCCCTGCTGTGTGTCCAGCCCCCCCCCTCACCTGCTGTGTGTCCAGCCCCCCCCTCACCTGCTGTGTGTCCAGCCCCCCCCCCCCTCACCTGCTGTGTGTCCAGCCCCCCCCCTCACCTGCTGTGTGTCCAGCCCCCCCCCCTCACCTGCTGTGTGTCCAGCCCCCCCCTCACCTGCTGTGTGTCAGCCCCCCCCTCACCTGCTGTGTGTCCAGCCCCCCCCCCTCACCTGCTGTGTGTCCAGCCCCCCCCCTCACCTGCTGTGTGTCCAGCCCCCCCTCACCTGCTGTGTGTCCAGCCCCCCCCCTCACCTGCTGTGTGTCCAGCCCCCCCCCCACACCTGCTGTGTGTCCAGCCCCCCCCTCACCTGCTGTGTGTCCGGCCTACCCCCCCCCCCCTGCTGTTTGTCCGGCCACCCTCCCCTCCCCTGCTGTGTGTCCAGCCACCCCCCCCCCCTCACCTGCTGTGTGTCCGGCCTACCCTCCCCCCCTGCTGTTTGTCTGGCCACCATCCCCTCCCCTCCCCTGCTGTGGTGTTCGGCAACCTCCCCCCTCTTCCCGCTGTGTTCGGCCACCCCCTACCCCCTCCCCTCCCTGCCGTGTGTCCGGTCACCCTCCCCTCTCTGCTGTGTGTCCAGCCACCCCCCCCCCTCTCTGCTTGTGTGTCCGGCACCCCCCCCCCCAGACACGCAGCGCCTGACACACACAGACATGCAACGCCTGACACACGCATACGCATATGCAGCGCCTGACACACACGCACACACACACACACACAGCACCTGACACACACGCACACACACAGCACCTGACACACACACACACACACACAGCACCTGACACTCACAACGGACCTGACACAACGCTGCACACACTCACACGCAGCACCTGACACACACCGCAGCACCTGACACACGCACACACAGATGCAGCACCTGACACTCACACGGACGCTGACACACACGCACACACTCACACGCGGCGCCTG
>NW_026970094.1:300000-417500 GCF_028390025.1 Pseudophryne corroboree | reverse complement strand
CACCTGAAATACACACATATACACGTGCAGCACCTGAGACACACACATACACGTACAGCACCTGAGACACACACACACACACATGCATGTACACGCGCGGCTCCAGGCACACACATACGTACGTACACACGCGGCACTTGACACACACACGTACACGTGCGGCACCTGACACACACACACACACAAACACACACGTACGTACGTACGTACGTACACGTGTGGCACCTGACACACACACGTATGCACACGTGTGGCTCCTGACACACACGCGCGTTGCTCCTGACACACACACATGTACGTACACGCTCGGCTCCTGACACACACACGTATGTATACGCGCGGCACCTGACACCTACACGCATGTACGTATACGCCCGGCTCCTGACACCCTCACGCATGTACACGCGTGGCTCCTGGCACACACACACACACACACACACACGTACACGTGCGGCACCTGACACATACACGCGTGTACGTACACACATGCACAGCACCTGACATACACACATGTAGGTATGCGCCACCTGACACACGCACGACACCTGACACACACGTAAATACGTACGTACGTACGTACGCGCACGGCACCTGACACACACGTACATACTAGTGATGAGTGGGTTCGGTTCGTCGGAATCCGGACCCCCCGAACTTCACCCATTTTACATGGGTCCGAGGCAGGTTCGAACCTTCCCGCCTTGCTCTGCTAACCTGAGCGCGCCCGAACGTCATCATCCCGCTGTCGGATTCCCGCGAGATTAGGATGTCTGCATTCGTGGAAAGGGGTCCCATGTGTAAACATGGGACCCCTTTCAGTCCGTCTGGTCCGGGTGTTCGGTTTGTTGTTTTGCCAAGTACGTGGATTTAATCTGGAACCTGGATCAGGTGAGTATAATTATCTTTTATTTTCAGGTACCCGTGGATTCTACTTGGAGAAGAGGACCGACTGCTTCGTGTCAACATAGGTAAGTATGTGTGTGTCGGCAAGTGTGAAATAAAGTTATACTTTCACGGTGTCTGTGTCCTGTTTTTATTTGGGTATTTTTTCCCCAGTAGAACTACAGGTACCAGCGGGCCCGTTTTTCTCCCGCATGCTGGTACTTGTGGTTCTCAAAGTACCAGCTTGCGGGGGAGGCTTGCTGGGACTTGTAGTACTACTGGAAAAAACAATATTCTTTCAATTTTCTCAAGGCTATCAGCCTCCCATCCGCAGCCCTTGGATGGGGGGGACAGCCTCGGGCTTCACCCCTGGCCCTTGGGTGGCTGGGGGGGGGACCCCTTGATTGAAGGGGTCCCCACTCCCCCAGGGTACCCCGGCCAGGGGTGACTAGTTGGATATTTAATGCCACGGCCGCAGGGCACTGTATAAAAGTGACCCCCGGCTGTGGCATTATCTGTCCAGCTAGTGGAGCCCGATGCTGGTGTAAAAATAATGGGGGACCCTACTCTTTGTCCCCCGTATTTTTTGCACCAGCACCAGGCGCAGAGCCCGGAGCTGGTTTTTTAAAAATACGGGGGATCCCCTGTCCGTTTTTCCCCCGGTTTTTTAGAACCAGGACCGGCTCGAAGAGCCCGAGGCTGGTTATGCTTTGGAGGGGGGACCCCACGCAATTTTTCTTTTCCGGGTTTTTCACATTCCATTTAAAAAAAATAATAATAATAATAATAATCTTTTAAAAAATATATAAATAATACTTGTGCCTCCAAAAAAGACAAACCAAGTACCTAATCCCTTCTAATATAAATAGATATGCTATTACCCCAAAAAAAACATGTTTTAAATTTTTTTTATTAGATTCCGCCTGCAAAGTGTGGCGGATTGAAAATGACGAATTTACTGTTTAAAAGCACTGTTGTCGAATTGACAAACTTCAATTGAATATACTTTTGTTGAATTGCCGCATTTGTACCATTGCAGAAAAGTCGAATTTGTCAAATGTCGAATTTTAAAAAGTCGAATTTTGAAAGGATGCAAGAATAGGCCCCGCCCCCTTCACATCAGCCGTCCCCTTCTACCCCTGTACCTTGCTCTCTCCTGTCTGTGCTCTCTCCCGTCTGTAGGACTAGGCCCCGCCCCCTTCTTACCCTCCAGTGACTGCTCTCTCCTGACAAGTGGACCAGGCCTGCCCCCTACACGCTGCTGGTGTCTTCATTCTTACTTGGTCTGGAGCTCCGTTGGGGAGAGAACTCACGTGAGCTCATTAAGAATGAGGAACTGGGATGTTTTAATTTTATTGTGAGTAGTGTAGTGTGGTGATGTAGTATGTTGTATGGGGGGTATAGTGTAACTATGAAGTGCAGCATATGGGAGGGCTATAGCATAGTGATGTAGTGTGGCATATGGGGGGTGGTAGCGCATAGGCGTGCGTACAGGGGGTGGCCGGTGCGCACAGGCACTCCCTAATGTCCAGCACCGCTGCACGCCACTCTTGCTGTAGCACAGTGATCGCTGAGTGTGTGATCGGTGGAGCCTAGCCTGTAGCTCATTTCCGTACCTCCCACCACCGCTGCGCCCGCCCCCCCTCTGCCTGCTGCTAATACTATGCTGAGTGCATTCGTCGGCGGCCTCACTGGGGGGACTGGTGTCACCTTGCAATGTGACGTGGTGATGTCCGCCTATGCTCTCCTCCCGCCCACCCGTGCTTTCCTCCCGCTGCGGTCTCTCAGTCCTAGTGTGCCGCGGCTGCCACACCACTGGCAGTGTTCCTCTAGGGGGGACTGGGAGCCGCCGGCAGACACATTCTGCTGAGACTTACTTGTCAGTGCGGGTTCCGGATGGCAGGCGGCGGGTGGGAGGGCAGACGGGGAGCAGGTGTCACAAGGAGTGTGTGGGTAACTAATTCACAATACTTCCGCTCAACGTGGCACTGCTGGTCCTTCATCTCCCATGTCTCTTCACCAGGTGGCGGGCGGCCCGGAAATTAAGTGATATGTTGTGCAGCAGTCAGTGTGAAGTGACTGTGAGTAACACTGATGGTGCTGATGATGCTGCTGCAGAATCGGGAAGCAATTAATTCATAAATATAATGTACTCTATCAGTGTATTATACATACATAAACATGTACATACGTGTATTTGTGTATACATGTATATACATGTGTGTGTGTGCATATATATATATATATACAGCCAGTTCCCAGGAACAAAAGTCCTCCCCCGCTTCCGCTAAGTCCACAGCATGACGCTGGGGCTCCACTGGTGGAGCCAGGTGCGGTGGGGGCCCGTCTCAAGTGCTTCAGCGATCAGTGGGCTTGCTCACAGGTGGATCCCTGGATTCTACAAGTAGTGTCTCAGGGATACAAGCTGGAATTCGAGACGTCTCCCCCTCGCCGTTTCCTAAAATCTGCCTTGCCAACATCTCCCTTGGACAGGGAGGCTGTGATAGAGGCAAATTCACAAGCTGTATTCGCAGCAGGTGATAGTCAAGGTACCCCTCCTTCAACAAGGAAGGGGTTACTATTCCACAATGTTTGTGGTACCGAAACCGGACGGTTCGGTGAGACCCATTTTAAATCTTTGAACACGTATATAAAACGGTTCAAGTTCAAGATGGAATCGCTCAGGGCGGTTATCTCAAGCCTGGAGGAAGGGGATTACATGGTATCACTGGACATCAAGGATGCTTACCTGCATGTCCCCATTTACTCTCCTCACCAGGAGTACCTCAGATTTGTGGTACAGGACTGTCATTACCAATTCCAGACGCTGCCGTTTGGTCTGTCCACGGCACCGAGGGTGTTTACCAAGGTAATGGCCGAGATGATGATACTCCTGCGAAAAAAGGGAGTTATAATTATCCCGTACTTGGACGATCTCCTGATAAAGGCGAGGTCCAAGGAACAGTTGTTGATCGGAGTAGCACTTGCTCGGCAGGTGCTACAACAGCACGGCTGGATCCAGAATATTCCAAAGTCGCAGCTGGTTCCTGCAACACGTCTATTGTTCCTGGGGATGGTTCTGGACACAGAACAGAAAAGGGTGTTTCTCCCGGAGGAGAAGGACAAGGAGTTGTCATCGCTAGTCAGAGACCTCCTAAGACCAAAACAGGTGTCGGTGCACCACTGCACGCGAGTCCTGGGAAAGATGGTAGCTTCTTACAAAGCAATTCCGTTCGGAAGGTTCCATGCACGGATCTTTCAGTGGGATCTGTTGGACAAGTGGTCCGGATCGCATCTTCAGATGCATCAGAGGATAACCCTGTCTGCAAGGACCAGGGTGTCTCTACTGTGGTGGCTGCAGAGTGCTCATCTTCTGGAGGGCCGCAGATTCGGCATACAGGACTGGGTCCTGGTAACCACGGACGCCAGCCTTCGAGGCTGGGGAGCAGTCACACAGGGAAGAAATTTCCAGGGACTATGGTCAAGCCAGGAAATGTCCCTACACATAAATATTCTGGAACTAAGAGCTATTTACAATGCCCTAAGTCAGGCAAGACCCCTGCTTCAAAGTCAGCCAGTACTGATTCAGTCAGACAACATCACGGCGGTCGCCCATGTAAACCGACAGGGCGGCACGAGAAGCAGGATGGCGATGGCAGAAGCCACGAAGATTCTCCGATGGGCGGAAAATCACGTGTTAGCACTGTCGGCAGTGTTTATTCCGGGAGTGGACAACTGGGAAGCAGACTTCCTCAGCAGATACGACCTCCACCCGGGAGAGTGGGGACTTCATCCAGAAGTCTTCCGGCTGATTACAAACCGATGGGAATGGCCACAGGTGGACATGATGGCGTCCCGCCTCAACAAAAAGCTAGAAAACTATTGCGCCAGGTCAAGGGACCCTCAGGCGATAGCGGTGGACGCTCTAGTGACACCGTGGGTGTACCGGTCGGTTTATGTGTTTCCTCCTCTTCCTCTCATACCAAGGGTGCTGAGGATAATAAGAAGGAGAAGAGTAAGAACTATACTCATTATTCCGGATTGGCCAAGAAGAGCTTGGTACCCAGAACTTCAAGAAATGATCTCGGAGGACCCATGGCCTCTACCGCTCAGACAAGACCTGCTGCAGCAGGGGCCTTGTCTGTTCCAAGACTTACCGCGGCTGCGTTTGACGGCATGGCTGTTGAACACCGGATCCGGAAGGAAAAGGGCATTCCGGAGGAAGTCATTCCTACGCTGATCAAAGCCAGGAAGGACGTGACCGCAAAACATTATCAACACATATGGTGAAAATATGTTGCTTGGTGTGAGGACAGGAAGGCCCCAACGGAGGAATTTCAACTGGGTCGATTCCTGCACTTCCTACAGTCAGGGGTGAATATGGGCCTCAAATTGGGGTCCATTAAGGTCCAGATTTCGGCTCTGTCGATTTTCTTCCAAAAAGAACTGGCTTCCCTGCCGGAAGTTCAGACTTTTGTTAAAGGAGTGCTGCATATTCAGCCTCCTTTTGTGCCTCCAGTGGCACCTTGGGATCTCAACGTGGTGTTGGATTTCCTTAAATCACATTGGTTTGAGCCACTTAAAACCGTGGAGTTAAAATATCTCACGTCGAAAGTGGTCATGCTATTGGCCCTGGCTTCGGCCAGGCGTGTGTCAGAGTTGGCAGCTTTGTCATGTAAAAGCCCTTATGTGATTTTCCATATGGATAGGGCGGAATTGAGGACTCATCCCCAATTTCTGCCTAAGGTGGTTTCAGCGTTTCATTTGAACCAACCTATTGTGGTGCCTGCGGCTACTCGGAACTTGGAGGATTCCAAGTTGCTGGATGTAGTCAGGGCCCTGAAAATTTATGTTTCCAGAATGGCTGGAGTCAGGAAAACTTACTCGCTGTTTATCCTCTACGCACCAAACAAGATGGGTGCTCCTGCTTCAAAGCAGACTATTGCTCGCTGGATATGTAGCACAATTCAGCTTGCACATTCTGCGGCGGGACTGCCGCATTCTAGATCAGTAAAAGCCCATTCCACGAGGAAGGTGGGCTCTTCTTGGGCGGCTGCCCGAGGGGTCTCTGCTTTACAACTTTGCCGAGCTGCTACTTGGTCGGGGTCAAACACATTTGCAAGATTTTACAAGTTTGACACCCTGGCTGAGGAGGACCTGGAGTTCGCTCATTCGGTGCTGCAGAGTCATCCGCACTCTCCCTCCCGTTTGGGAGCTTTGATATAATCCCCATGGTCCTTACGGAGTCCCAGCATCCACTTAGGACGTCAGAGAAAATAAGATTTTACTCACCGGTAAATCTATTTCTCGTAGTCCGTAGTGGATGCTGGGCGCCCATCCCAAGTACTTGTACATAGTTATTGTTAACAAAAGGGTTATTGTTGAGAGCCATCTGTGCAGAGGCTCCGTTGTTGTCATACAGTTAACTGGGTATAATATCACGAGTTGTACGGTGTGATTGGTGTGGCTGGTATGAGTCTTACCCGGGATTCAAAATCCTTCCTTAGTGTCAGCTCTTCCGGGCACAGTATCCTAACTGAGGTCTGGAGGAGGGTCATAGGGGGAGGAGCCAGTGCACATCAGGTAGTCATAAAGCTCTCTTTAGTTGTGCCAAGTCTCCTGCGGAGCTGCTATTCCCCATGGTCCTTACGGAGTCCCAGCATCCACTACGGACTACGAGAAATAGATTTACCGGTGAGTAAAATCTTATTTTATATATATATGACTTGGGGTTTGTTTTATTAGATAGAGCATGTCCCTGTGAAGTGCCTTTTGGGGTTGTGGTTTTTCAGAAAGTTACAGGTTTTTTTTAATTAAGAGAAATATGCCCCATTGTAGAGATTGGGCATTTCAATTTGTTGCGCCTGCGCAGTGGCCGCCAGCAGGGGGTGTACTAGAGTGCCTTCTCTTGAGAGCCGCAATATGGCCGCCTTCTCCCCGGTTATTCTGTAAATAGGAAAATAACCTCACAGGTTCACATAGGGCAGAGTTGCCACTACTAGTGCAGGGCTGTAACTTACAGTACTAAGGAAAAGCCATATACTAAAGCGGCACGGTGACCTCACCCCTCTCAGAGACACCAGGGTGCAGCACACTGGTACACACACCTGTAAGCTCAGGGCAGCACTATAGGACCCTCCTGTAATGCTGTGCTGGCGGCGTGTAGTGATCAGGGCACTGGGAGACTGGCTGGCTGGTCTCTGTCTCTGCTGCCTATAGAACTTCCACCTCTGTTATATATCAGGGCTGCTCTCCTGTTGTTATGATTCCAATACTCTGGTCTGGGGATATCTTATAGCAAGGACCTGAGTACTGGAACGTAATGCTTGGAAAGGGAGTGGGAACGGGAATAGCCCCTGGCGCCCTATCTCCGTTGTCTCGCCCGTGCTGTCAGAAATCTCTTGCGAGACTATGGTTGCTTGGGCCCATGGCAGCCGCGTTTGAAGGGCGGATTACGTCTGCCCAACTCCGATGCCCCCTCAGGTCTTAATGGGAGACAAAGAGAAATCCGAGACAGGGTGATAACAAGGGGCCCTCTACTAAACAACAAAGCCAGGGGCTCAAAACTAACTTTAAACTAGAGTATGTGCGGAAAACCGCCAGGGAAAAGGACAACCAAAATACCCACTTGTCCACTCTTCTACCCGGCACCGGCGAGTTCCGGAGAGGACTGTGGGAGCGGAAACCTCCGCAAATGCACCAACACAGAATACAAAATAAAGCGGCCTAGGCCGCAGCACGCGGCAGAGCCGCCACTCACGAGAACCACACGAGATCCTCTAGCGACTGTTGCGGGTAAATGAGGACTGGAAGACTCCTTGGGAAGAGATGACAACACTAAGATTCAGGAACTCTGAGGACAGGAATGACCGGACACAGCAGAACTGGAACAGACGTCAGCATACCAAAGCAGCATGCAGGAAGCTATTACCGGCGTCTGTGTGAAGCACTGAGAAGGAATTTAGCAGGGAGTCCTCCAATCAGAAGTTCAGAGCCTGATTAGCACAATGCCGTGCAGCTGCCTTGCTGCACGACCAGAAGACAAGTGTGTGTGTGTAGTTCACTTGATTGACCCTGCAAGGGGAGCGCAGTCCGTCCGTGGCGTCCCCGTTGCTAGGGTCCAGGCGGCTCAGCGCGCCCGGCGTCCTAGCGTTGCTAGGGAGCCGGCGGCTAGCACGCTCGGCGTCCCTAGTTGCTAGGCGCCGGGCCGCGAGGACATCGCGGACCACGGCGCCTAACACCTGTGTGTTCTCTTCCTCTCCTACCTCACACTGGAACTGGCCGCCCAGAGAACGAGAGGGCAGCGGCTGACATCAGAGAGGGTGCAGCAATCTGTGTGGGCAGAGCCCCTCACAGCAAGGTGTCCTTATGCTGTGCCCCGTGTAATCACTGTGATCCATACAGACTCTCACCCTGGTATGCTCTCTATTTATTATTTATTTTTGTACACTGCGGCATGCTCGAGGGAAGGGAGAAGGCACCACCCACCGCCACTACTCCTCCGCCAGCATCACTGCCGAGCCGGTCAGTGTTCCGGCGGCAATGAGCAGTAGGCAGCCACCAGCAACAACAGTCAGGAAGCTGTTACTCCCAGCAGCAGTAGCATCAAGCTGCAATTCAGCCAGCGGCACGATGATCCGGGAGACAGTGGCAGCACAGGGAAGCAGTACCCCCTCCAATCGCAGCACCAACTAGGAGACTGAGGCAGCAACCTGCCCCCAGCAGCAGCACGACCCTGATGATAGGTAAGATGCATTTTGGTGTCACAAGAAGGTGGCCGGAGTAGTGGCTGGCTGTGGTCACACCCCGGGGAAAAGTGATAGTGATTTCAGTGTTCCCTTGCGCGGGGATTGGATGTGTAGATGCATGGAGGCTATGTATGTATAGATGTGAGCGGCAGTGTGCGGATGTATGAGAGCGGCAGTGTGCGGATGTATGAGAGCGGCAATGTACGGCTGTATAACTGCGTCGGTGTGCGGCTGTATGAGTGCGATGGTGTGCGGCTGTAAGAGTGCGGCTGTAAGAGTGCGGCTGTAAGAGTGCGGGGTTGTACGTATGTATGAGAGCGGCAGTGTATGGATGTATGAGAGCAACAGTGTACAGTTGTGTGAGAGCGGCAGTGTGCGGATGTATGAGAGTGGCGGTGTACGGATGTATGAGAGCGGCAGTGTATGGATGGCAGCGTCATAGGGAGGGATGTCGGAATGCTGTTATAGGGTTCCTAATACAAAATGCCACGTTGGGCTTGATGGGCAGGTAGTGCGGCAAGCACACCCAAATTGGCATCTGACGTCGCCCGCAGTCCACACTGTTGTGAGGAGTCAGAGTTAATTTTGACTGTGTAGTGTACTCACAGAGGACCTACCGCCCGTCCCCTCCTCGCATCTAAGCAGCAGGTCAGGCTCTTATTTTCTTTTTAATCAGGAGAGGCCGAGTGAACTGTGAGCAGGGGGGCAGAGCTACATGGGACCCAGAGGGGCTGCTGTGCTGTCAGAGAGGGAGAGGAAGAGAGAGTTGAAGCTACTGCAGATCCCCAGCTGATTGTGAGGTGCCGGGTTGAAGGGTGATGTGATCACCCTTCTCCCTCGCTGCCGCTGGGGACCGCATCTAGGCTTCCTCCATCGAGGGCATGCGGCGCAGCAGTGGGCAGCGTGTAATGAGTTTGTCTGACTCATTATACTGCTGCCTGTTGTGGACACCTCCGTCCGTACGGACTGGTGTACATGCCCAGCACAGAGGTGACAGTGTTGGTGGAAGTGCTGCCCAGTTCTGACCCTGCAGGCCTCCCTGATCAGACTGCGGCCGCTGCTGCTGCTGCGGCCCGAAACCCCTGCCGGTCCCCTCCATAGACTTCTGCCTGTCCAGTGCTGAGGTACTAGGGGTAGCCCAGCTGCGGGAAGGGTATGTCTCTGGCTTTCTCTCCGGCAGGGGAAGGTGACAGCGGCGGAGGAAGTGCTGCCCACCTCAGACACTGCAGGCCTCCCCGATCCAGCTGCGGCCACAGCTGATGCTGCCAGAACCCCCTGCTGGTCTCCTTTGTTGACTGCCGCATGGCCAGTGCTGAAGTACTGGGGGTAGGCCAGCTATGGGAAGAGTGTCTCTGCCTCGGGCTCTCTCTCTCTGTCAGGGGAAGGAAGGGCTGATTCTCTGGCACAACAGGGAGGGCTAGGCTGCAGGAACACAGCACTGGAAGAAACAGGAGGCCGAACTCATGACCAAAAAGTGAGCAGTGCAGTGATCAGCCCCCTAGTCTTTCCCTCTCTCTGGGTGCAGAGCTGTATTCTACAGAGAGAACTGGGATGGGAAGAAGGGGAACGGCACCTGACACACACATACACGCGCAACACCTGACACACACACATACACGCGCAACACCTGACACACACACATACACGCGCAACACCTGACACACACACATACACGTGCGGCACCTGACACACACACACACACACACACACACACACACACACACACGTAGCATCAGACACAATAAAATAAACATGCAGCACCTGTCACATGCATATACACACAGCACCTGACACATGCATATACACGCAGCACCTGACACATGCATATACACGCAGCACCTGACACATGCATATACACGCAGCACCTGACACATGCATATACACGCAGCACCTGACACATGCATATACACGCAGCACCTGACACATGCATATACACGCAGCACCTGACACATACATATACACGCACACCATCAGACACACACATACACACGCACTGCCTTACTCACACACACATAGACACGTGCAGCACCTGAGGCACACACATAGACACGTGCAGCACCTGAGGCACACACATAGACACGTGCAGCACCTGAGGCACACACATGTACACGCGCAGCACCTGACGCACACTCATGTACACACGCAGCACCTAATGCACACTCATGTACACGCGCAGCACCTAATGCACACTCATGTACACGCGCAGCACCTGACGCACACTCATGTACACGCGCATCACCTGACACAGACATACGTATTCATGCACAGCACCAGACATACACTTGTACACACGCGGAGCACCTGATACTCACACACATATACACCCGCAACACCTGACACACACACACACGTGCGGCAGCTGACGCATACACACGCACCATCAGACACACTCATATATACACGCAGCACCTGACACACACATACACACAGGAGCTGACACACACATACACAGGCAGCACCTGACACATACACACATATACACGCGCAGCACCTGACACCACGCACTCACACGTACAAGCAATGCATTTCACGCCTACCTCCAGCCTCAGTTACAGGCTGCTGCCGCCTACCCCCCTCCCTGCATCAGCTGCAAAGGCAGCAAAATATTTTGACCAAAGTCTAAAGGCCCATACACATTAAACGATGTCGCTCTGTGAGCGACATCGTCTAATGTTTCCCCTCCCGGGCCGGCCGGCGGCCGACTGTACACACTGAGCGATATGACCGCTCATATCGCTCAGTGACGTCACGCCCCCGCCAGCCCTGCATGAAGGTCGTGGACGACAGTCCACATCCTTCCTGCATGCCCTACCGACAGCGACGATTGTTGCCGACCCGCGGGGCCGCGCATCGTTTGTCGCTGGCTGCAAACACACTTAACGATAAAATGAGCGACGTCGCTCATTAAATCGTTAAGTGTGTACGGACCTTAAACAATTCGGTTTGGTTAATAAAATAATTTTGCACAGAACAGTGATGTTATACGAACATTTTCATTAAACATTTAAAAAATCAAATGTTTATTCTTACAGTGAAATTTTAAATTTCTGAATAAAAAAAATAAATTTAAAAAAAGCGATGAAATTCTATAGACAAAAAACCTTACGGTTTCACATGTCCCATTAAGGCTTCTTAGACATGATCGAAATTTCAGAAACCTGTTGTAACTCTTCCACTCAAACTCCAAAAAGCAATGAAATTCCAATCATTAAGGCTGACGCCTTAATGGACGTGTTCCTTGCGCAATACAGATATGGTATGCCATCACAGCCTGTGGGTAAGTGCAGATTCAGCACTCTCACAGAGTGAGATTGCTGTCACTCACACAATGGTGGAGCTGCTAATTCACAGATTTGTGTGCTCATTGGAATACACACATGCAGTCTATGCAACTGAAGGTCTGAGCGGAAGACAAAGCTGCTCAGATGAGGTAAGAGTGTTATTGATTGGAGGGAGGAAAGCGGTGTGGATGGGGGAACAGAAGTGTGTGGATAGAGGGAACACTAAGCAGCACTAATGGGGGGGACAGAGAAACACAGGGGGTAATTCAGACCGCAGCAGCAGCAGCGATTGCAGTCTGAATTAGTTTGTGAGGTGCGCACGTGCAATGGCCGCACTGCGCGTGCGTACCCCAGGAGCCCAGTGAGATGCTATCACCCTGCCTGATTGATAGGCAGAGGTGGTTGCGGGGAAGGAGGGGGGCGTGCAAACAGCGTTAGAATGCCATTGGCAGGGCATGGTCTGCACAACGGAGGCGTTTCCGGACCACTGGGGGGTGGGCTGTGGCGGTTATCCCCCTGCCAAGAGCGCAGGATCCACTAAATTTACCTTCAGGATGTCACCCCATTCATGTAGCTAAGAGTGGTGTGGATAGAGGGTAGATTAAGCAGCAAGTATGGGAAGGGAGACAGAGCGGTGCAGATGGGGGAAATGGTGCAGATGGGTTGAAAACACTGGCATGGATGGGTAGAAAACTGGTGTAGATGGGAGAGAAGACAGTGTGCCATGTACTGGAGGAGGCAGAGTGACGTTGAAGAAGGAAACACTGAGCAGCACAGAGAGAAGGAAACGGTGGTACAGACAATGCACAGGTGGGGAGAGACAGATGGTACAGATAAGTTAGTACAGACTAGCACAGATGGGAGAACACAGCAGTAGGGATTGGGGAAGACCGGGCAGCATGGGGGTGTATAGGGGAAGTAAGTGTAGATGCATAGACCGTAGATGGGGTATTATAGTTTAGCAATTAACCAAGATGTTTGAGGGAGCTAAATGTGTATACTAAGTGAGATGGATGTATGGAGTTAGAAGGATGTTGTAACAAGGTGGCATTGTTGTGGTGACTGAATGGGATGGTTGTGGGCACTGTGTGGGATGGGAGCACCACAAAACTGCTCAGACCTTCAGTTGCATAGACTGCATGTGTGTATTCCAATGAGCACACAAATCTGTGAATTAGCAGCTCCACCATTGTGTGAGTGACAGCAATCTCACTCTGTGAGAGTGCTGAATCTGCACTTACCCACAGGCTGTGATGGCATACCATATCTGTATTGCGCAAGGAACACGTCCATTAAGGCGTCAGCCTTAATGATCGGAATTTCATTGCTTTTTGGAGTTTGAGTGGAAGAGTTACAACAGGTTTCTGAAATTTCGATCAAGTCTAAGAAGCCTTAATGGGACATGTGATACCGTAAGGTTTTTTGTCTATGGAATATATATATATATATATATATATATGTATCTATCTATCTATCGTATGTGTGTGTATATATGTATCTATCATGTATGTATGTATCTATCTTGTATGTATGTGTTCTATCTATCTATCTATCGTGTGTGTGATATATGTATGTATCTATCTATCATGTATGTGTTATATGTATGTATCACACCTTCCTCTATATACATACATACATACATACATACATACATACACACACCTATATCTGTACGTACACTGACATACACACACCAACATCTATACATAAACACGCTGACCCCTAAACGTACACCAACGTACCCACATGTGAATCTATACATACATGTGCTGACACCTGGACATACACTGATGTACCCACACCTAACATCTATACATACACATGCTAACAACTGGACGTATACAGACGTACCCCCATTTGCATCCATGCATATATAGATGTAGGTGTGTGTACGTCCAGGTGTCAACGCGTGTATGTATAGATGCAGGTGTGGGTACGTCTGTGTATGTCCAGGTGTCAGAATGTGTATGTATAGATGCAGGTGTGGGAACGTCAGTGTAGGTTCAGGTGTCAGCGCGTGTATGTATAGATGCAGGTGCTTGTATGTCCAGATGTCAGTGCATGTATGTATAGATGCAAGTGTGGGTACGTCGGTGTATGTCCATTTGTCAGCGCGTGTATATATAGATGCAGGTGCTTGTATGTTGGTGTATGTCCAGGTGTCAGCATGTGTATGTATAGATGCAGGTGTGGGAATGTTGGTGTATGTCCAGGTGTCAGGGCGTGTATGTATGGATATTAGGTGTGGGTACATCAGTGTATGTCCAGGTGTTAGCGCATGTATGTATAGATGCAGGATAATAATCGCACAGCGTGCCCCCCGCCAACCACAAACCTCCCCCACCCCCCTGTATGACATAAACACCGCTAATTCCACTTACACACAATAATTTCAGTTTGCGACCAGGAGCCGGCAATGTATGTGCACCCAAATGAAGCCACTGTACTTGCCCTGCAGGCTGCTATGTACTGCACAGGTGCAACAAATTTAAATGCCCTATCTTTAAAATGGGGCATATTTTACTAAATTAAAAAAACCTGTAACTTTCTGTAAAACCTTAACCCCAAAAGGCACTACACTAACATCGGGGTGTAGAGTTGGATGTTGATCCAAGGCACCAACAGGCTAAAGCTTTGACTGTTCCCAGGATTCCTTGCACCGCCTCCTCTATAACCCTGCCCAGTGGCGTAACTAGACCTTTGTGGGCCCCATAGCAAAATTCTGAATGGGCCCACCAGTACTCAACAAGAATGAGTGGCGTTTGGGGTCAGAAAAGTAGAGGGGAAGGGGTCTGACAGAGTAGGGGGCAGGACATGAATGAATAGAAACTGAGGAGTCCATTATATAAAGAAATACAGTATGTGTGTCTGTGTGTATATCACACACACACATATAAGGGAAATTCAAATGCCCTCAATTATTGCGCCCATTACACTCTGGTTTAGGTGCACAAAGCACCTAAACCTGAATAAAGTAATGGGCGCGATCGTGAAAAGACACCGTTTGGTTGCCCAAATGGGTCTCTTTGCACACATTTCAGCTTGTTTCCCCTGGGGGTAGCGAGCTGAAATAAACATGTCGCACCCGTTGGCAGCAACATTAGAATAGCTGCTGACGGGCACGATTGAGGGAGGAAAGGGACATTTGAATCCAGCCCATAGATGCAATGTGAATATGTAATTTGTACCTTCCTATCTTAAAATGTATATAGTAGTGTATACACTAGAGGTCTTTCCGAACCCCCTAATCCTAACATTGTAATTTGCTTTAGGGCGCACCTCCAATTAGTCTAGTGTTTCGTATTTTCACATTAAATACTTTTTTGCATTGGTTGGTTAAAGATTAGATCGTATATTTTTCTAGATATAGCTGTGCATAGTCTACAAGGCTACATGCTTCTCCCCTAACTAGAGATGTGCAGCGGGCATTTTTCGTGTTTCATGTTTTGGTTTTGGTTTCGGATCCGCAGTTGTGTTTTGGATACGGACGCGTTTTGGCAAAACCACCCTTTCGGGTTTTGGATTCGGGTGATTTTTTTTTAAAACCTCAAACAGCTAAAATCATAGAATTTGGGGGTAATTTTGATCCTATAGTATTAAGCTCAATAACCATAATTTCTACTCCTTTCCAGTCTATTCTGAACACCTCACACCTCCCAATATTATTTTTAGTCCTAAAATTTGCACCAAGGTCCCTGGATGACTAAGCTAAGCGACCCAAGTGGGCAGCACAAACACCTGGCCCATCTAGGAGTGGCACTGCAGTGTCAGACAGGATGCACTTAAAAAAATAGCCCCAAACAGCACATGATGCAAAGATAAATAAAAAAAGAGGCGCAAGATGAAATTGTAGTGTGTCTCTCCTGCTCAGTGTCAGTTCTCAGTAGTATCCTCATCAGTGCTCAGTATCACTGCTCATTGTCTTGTGCTGCATTGTGGTGCTCAGTATACTAGAGTACATTACTAATAGTCCAGTGCTGCATCTTGCTGCTCAGTGTCAGTTCTAGTATCCTCATCAGTGCTCAGTATCACTGCTCATTGTTTTGTGCTGCATTGTGGTGCTCAGTATACTACAGAACATTACTAATAGTCCAGTGCTGCATCTGGCTGCTCAGTGTCAGTTCTAGTAATCTCATCAGTGCTCCGTATCACTGCTCATTGTCTTGTGGTGCTCAGTATACTACAGTACATTACTAATACTCCAGTGTCTTGTGCCGCATATGGCTGCTGTAGGGTGCTGTGGTAGTGTCCTGTCACTGTGCATATGTCATCATTCCAGTCACAGTGACATACCCTCCAACTGTACCTTTTTAATAGGTACAGTACCTTTTTTTCATGGTCTGTACCTATTTTTGGCTCTCCAAACTTCCATTGAAAGTATAGGAAAAGGGGCGTGACCACGCCCCCCTTTACCCGTGACCACGCCCCTTTTTCTAATTTGTACCAATTTTTGTGTGTAAAATGTTGGAGGGTATGCAGTGATATCTGGTATCTATCTAGTGGTATCTAATTCCAGACATTACCACCGTCTAATTCCAGATATATTACTGGCATATAATTCCACACATTAAAAAATGGAGAACAAAAAGGTGGAGGGTAAAATAGGGAAAGATCAAGATCCACTTCCACCTAGTGCTGAAGCTGCTGCCACTAGTCAAGGCAGAGACAATTCAATGCTATCAACATTATGTAATGATTATACGATACATTATTATAAGGGCACGGTCGTGCCCTTATATTAAGGCTGAATCGAACAAACGGAATTCTCCCATAGGGAACTTCAGAGATGGGGGCATGGTGTTTGAGGGGCTACACCTCAAACGTGATTAGACGTACCGAGCTGAAATTTGGCATGGACGCGTAGAATCGTCACCCGGTGCTGCATGCCAAATTTCAGGGCAAAATAATAAAAACTGAGGAATTGGGAGTAACCTAAAGTTCCAACTGTCAGTTTTTTTCTGCAACTTCCTGTATGGCTTATTGACAACGTTTTCCTATAGAGTGAATGAGGAGATTTTTGGGAAGGCATAACTCAGGGTAGAGGACAAAGAAAGACTTGGGGTTTGTTTTATTAGACAGAGTATGTCCCAGTGTAGTGCCTTTTGGGGTTGTGGTTTTTGAGAAAGTTATAGTTTTTTTTTAATTAAGTAAAATATGCCCCATTTTAAAGATAGGGCTTTTCAATTTGTTGCGCCTGCGCAGTGGCCGCCAGCAGGGGGTGTACAGAGAGTAGCTTCACTTGAGTGGAGCAATATGGCTGATCACTCCTCACATAGCCAATTTATTTTGTGATTATAAAAATAATTAGATCTATATGTATTATACAAAATGATTGGGGGGTGTTTTGGGACTGAGTGGATGCTGTCTGAGTCTTTTTTTAGCTATGGTGTCGTGTCAGTAAAAATATATTACATCCGTATTGTGCTGTGAGCGTGGCCAGGCAGTTTAGATGACGTCACTTAATTTATTCATGTGTGTGCCGCAATGCCAGATGGGGCGGCAAATTCAAATGTGCTCTTCTACTCTATGTGACTGTGTACATTGCTGCCTGGCCGGCCGCCCTGTTACTGCTGCACATGTGACAGGAAGACAGAGCGGGCAGCTAGTCGCCCCTGCCTGTCCCCATCACGATTGCCTCTCAGCAGTGACAACCTCGGCAGAGTGTTCCTGGACGAGGCTCCCAGCAGCGCTGTGCACTAGTGATTCATGCGCTCGCTGGGACCGTCACCGGTGCAAAGACTGCAGTTCACCGGCGGGTAGCCTGATCTGTGTAACCCGCTGGATCTGCAGTGACTGGCTTCCACTACCTGCGGAGGCATGAGAATCGGAGGTTACCAGCAGCTACTAAGGATCCTCTGTGACCCTATCTCCCGCTCTATGCTCCTCCTCTACCTGACACTCATGTGCTCCAAGAGCCGGGAGGGCACCGGCCACCTGTACCGCCCCCTGCTGATGACAGTATTTTGGGTGTGGGTGGGTTACTATGGTGCGAGTGCCGGGCAGGAGGCACAGGACACATGCCCACTGTCGGCGCTCGTCATATGCTCCAGAGTCCTGGCCCTAGCTATAGGCAACTACCTAGGACATGGGGAAATCCTAGGGCCTGCAGAGCAGCATGGCATACTACTGTCAGTGTCAGCACAGCTGTGAAAGTGAAACTACAGAGGAGTCCGATCAGGGGGCGTGGCTACACGGGTCACTGCTGCCTTCCTGCAATGTGTGAAACTGAGGGGAGGAATGGCTCTGAGCTGCAATACTGGACATTGTGATATGCTGCCATGTAATTGTCATGTGTTAAGGTAAGGGAGGCACCATCTATAAGTGAACATGTATGTATAAGTGTGTGGCTGTGAGTATATATGTGTATAAGTGTGTGGCTGTGAGTATATATGTGTATAAGTGTGTGGCTGTGAGTATATATGTGTATAAGTGTGTGGCTGTGTGTATATATGTGTATAAGTGTGTGGCTGTGTGTATATATGGGTATAGGTGTGTGGCTGTGTGTATAGGCGTGTGGCTGTGTGCATATATGGGTATAAGTGTGTGGCTGTGTGTATATATGTGTATAAGTGTGTGGCTGTGAGTATATATGTGTATAAGTGTGTGGCTGTGAGTATATATGTGTATAAGTGTGTGGCTGTGTGCATATATGGGTATAAGTGTGTGGCTGTGTGTATAAGTGTGTGACTGTATATTTGTACAGCTGTGTGTGTGTGTGTGTATATATATATATATATATATATATATATATATATGTGTGTGTGTGTATAAATGTACGGCTGTGTGCATATATGGGTATAGGTATATGCGGATGTATGATTGCGTCAGAGTACGGATGTATAAGTGCACCAGCGTGCGGACGTATGAGAGCGTCAGTGTGCGGCAGTATGAGAGCGTCAGCGTGCGGACGTATGAGAGCGTCAGCGTGCGGACGTATGAGAGCGTCAGCGTGCGGACGTCTGAGAGCGTCAGCGTGCGGACGTCTGAGAGCGTCAGCGTGCGGACGTCTGAGAGCGTCAGCGTGCGGACGTCTGAGAGCGTCAGCGTGCGGACGTCTGAGAGCGTCAGCGTGCGGACGTCTGAGAGCGTCAGCGTGCGGACGTCTGAGAGCGTCAGCGTGCCGACGTCTGAGAGCGTCAGCGTGCCGACGTATGAAAGCGTCAGCGTGCGGACGTATGAGAGCGTCAGCGTGCGGACGTATGTGCGGTGAGCGGACGTATGAGAGCGTCAGTGAGCGGACGTATGGGAGCGTCAGTGTGCGGACGTATGAGAGCGTCAGTGTGCGGATGTATGAATGTAAGAGCATCAGCGTGCGGTTGTTTGAGAGCGTCAGCGTGTGGATGTATGAGAGCGTCAGCGTGTGGATGTATGAGAGCGTCAACGTACGGATGTATGAAAGCGTCAGGGTAAGGATGTATGAGAGCGTCAGGGTAAGGATGTATGAGAGCGTCAGCGTGCAGATGTATGAGAGCGTCAGCGTGCGGATGTATGAGAGCGTCAGCGTGCGGATGTATGAGAGCGTCAACGTACGGATGTATGAGAGCGTCAACGTACGGATGTATGAGAGCGTCAGGGTACGGATGTATGAGAGCGTCAGGGTAAGGATGTATGAGAGCGTCGGCGTGCGGACGTATGAGAGCGTCGGCGTGCGGACGTATGAGAGCGTCGGCGTGCGGACGTATGAGAGCGTCGGCGTGCGGAAGTATGAGAGCGTCGGCGTGCGGACGTATGAGAGCGTCAGCGTGCGGATGTATGAGAGCATCAGTGTGCGGATGTATGAGAGCGTCAGCTTGCGGACGTATGAATGTAAGAGCGTCAGCGTGCAGATGTATGAGAGCGTCAGCGTGCAGATGTGTGAGAGCGTCAGCGTGCGGATGTGTGAGAGCGTCAGCGTGCGGATGTGTGAGAGCGTCAGCGTGCGGATGTGTGAGAGCGTCAGCGTGGGGATGTATGAGAGCGTCAGCGTGGGGATGTATGAGAGCGTCAGCGTGGGGATGTATGAGAGCGTCAGCGTGGGGATGTATGAGAGCGTCAGCGTGCGGATGTATGAGAGCGTCAGCGTGCGGATGTATGAGAGCGTCAGCGTGCGGATGTATGAGCGTCAGCGTGCGGATGTATGAGAGCGTCAGCGTGCGGATGTATGAGAGCGTCAGCGTGCTGATATATGAGCGCGTCAGCGTGCGGATGTATGAAAGCGTCAGCGTGCGGATGTATGAGAGCGTCAGCGTGCGGATGTATGAGAGCGTCAGCGTGCGGATGCATGAGAGCGTCAGCGTGCGGATGCATGAGAGCGTCAGCGTGCGGATGCATGAGAGCGTCAGCGTGCGGATGCATGAGAGCGTCAGCGTGCGGATGCATGAGAGCGTCAGCGTGCGGATGCATGAGAGAGTCAGTGTACGGATGTATGAGAACGTCAGTGTGTGGATGTATGAGAGATGCAGTGTACGGATGTATGAGAGATGCAGTGTACGGATGTATGAGAGCGGCAGTGTACGGGTGTAGGGATGTACAGCAGCGCCGTAACTACGTGTGTGCCATTGGTAGTAAGCGCCACTGCAGCAGTCCCCTCTCCTTCAGCATTGGCTGCCCGGCACTGCTGTGAATGCTGGGATGCGCTTCCCTCATCCCAGCATTCACAGCAGCGGCCAGCCAATACGGAAGGAGAGGGGACTGCTGCAGCGGTCTACTACCAATTACATAGCGCTGCAGCGGCTCCTGTCCCCCTCCCTCCTCCTCCTTCTTCCCAGCAGCTGCCCGGGATCTGCCACCACGAGGAGCCTGACTGCCAGCGAGGAGAGATGGTAAGTATTTATCTCTCTCTCTCTCTCTCTCTCTCTCTCTCTCTCTCTCTCTCTCTCTCTCTCTCTCATATGTCCTAGAGGATGCTGAGGACTCCAAAAGGACCATGGGGTATAGACGGGATCCGCAGGAGACATGGGCACTTTAAGACTTTAAATGGGTGTGAACTGGCTCCTCCCTCTATGCCTCAGTTAGATTCTGTGCCCAGAGAGACTGGACACACACTAGGGGAACTCTACAGAGTTTCTCTAGAAAAGACTTTTGTTAGGTTTATTATTTTCAGGGAGCACTATTGGCAACAGGCTCCCTGCATCGTGGAGCCGCGCCGCTGCCCCCCTCACAGAGCCTGAAGAAAGAAGCCGGGTGAGTAACATAAGCAAAGAAGACTTCAGTGAAGGCGGCAGAAGACTTCAGATCTTCGGAGGTATCACGCAGCGGTCACGCTGCACGCCATTCCTCCCACACACAAGCGGCACTAAATGGGTGCAGGGCGCAGGGGGGGCGCCCTGGGCAGCAATTAAACCTCTTTTAAGGACAGGCACAGCAGTATACAGTGCATAGGCACTGTATACAGACCCCCGCCAGTATAAATAAAAGGGGGATACTAGCGCGCCATTTAGGGGGCGGGGCTTCGTCCTCCAGCTCTAATCAGCGCCATTTTCTCTTCACAGCAAGCTGGTCATGGCCCTTCACTTCTGTCACAAGTAACAGGGTGCAAAAACAGGGGCGGTGCACACCAAATTTGGTGTTGTATATATTTATATATAAAAGTGCTGCTAGGTCTGGGACATTGTATATTCCTTCAGACCGGGTGAGGCGCTGGTTGTCAGCTGGCATACTTTCTCTCTGAAGGACCTTACTGTGGGTCTGTCCCCTATAGCCCAGTGTGTTAGTGGGTGTCGGTACGTGTGTGTCGACATGTCTGAGGCTGAATGCTCTTCCCAGGAGGAAGCTGGTGTGGGGGCGGAACAGAATGTGGGAGTAAATCTGTCCGCACCGCCGACTGCTGATTGGGTAGATATCTGGAGTGTCTTAAATGCATGTGTGGCTTTGTTGCATAAAAGATTAGACAAATCTGAGTCTCAGAACCAAGCATGGAGACAATCAATGGGAGATGTTTTGTCACAAACTCAGACCCCCTCGGGGTCACAGAAATGTTCGTTTACCCAGATAGCAGACACAGATACAGCCACGGATTCGGACTCCAGTGTCGACTATAGTGATGTCAAATTGAATCCTAAACTGGCTAAGAGCATTCAGTACATGATTGTGGCAATAAGGGACGTATTACATATCCCTGAGACAAGGGTCTGTATGTATAAGGGAAAGAAACCTGAGGTAACATTTCCTCCCTCTCATGAACTGAATACTCTTTTTGAAAGGGCTTGGGAAACTCCTGATAAAAAGTTACTGATTCCCAAGAGAATTTCTATGGCATATACTTTTCCCTCTGAGGATAGGGTAAGGTGGGAGTCAACACCCACAGTGGACAAAGCTCTAGCACGGTTGTCCAAGAAGGTGGTGCTACCGTCCCCTGACACTGCAGCCCTAAAGGATCCTGCGGATCGTAAGCAGGAAACTACCTTGAAATCTATTTATGTCACTATGGGTATGCTGCTCAGGCCGGCCGTGGCATCGGCATGGGTGAGTAGCGCTATTGAAAAGTGGGCAGATACCTTGTCATCTGAAATAGACACCATGGATAGGGATAGCGTGCATTTGAAGCTGGGTCATATTAGGGACGCAGCGGTCTATTTAAAGGAGGCTGCGAGAGATATTGGCCTCTTGGGATCAAGGGCCAATGCCATGGCAATCTCAGCTAGGAGAGCGTTGTGGACTCATCAATGGAATGGTGATGCTGACTCTAAAAAGGCTATGTAGGCTCTGCCCTATAAAGGTGGCGTTTTGTTTGGTGAAGGCCTCGCGGACCTGGTATCTACAGCTACTGCGGGTAAGTCATCTTTTCTACCTTTTGTCCCTCCACAGCAAAAGAAAACGCCTCAGTATCAGATGCAGTCCTTTCGGTCTAATAAATTCAAAAAAGGACGAGGGTCCTCCTTCCTTGCCGCTAGAGGTAAGGGAAGGGGAAAAAGATCGCCGGCTGTGGCAAGCCCCCAGGAGAAGAAGTCCTCCCTGGCTTCTACCAAGTCCACCGCATGACGCTGGGGATTCGCTGCGGGAGTCCGCACCAGTGGGGGCACGTCTTCAGCTCTTCAGTCGGATCTGGGCTCACTCAGGCATGGATCCTTGGGTGCTGGAAATTGTGACCCAAGGGTACAAACTGGAGTTTCAAGACGTGCCCCCTCACCGATTTTTCAAATCGGTCTTGCCAGCTTCTCTTCTGGAAAGGGAAGTAGTGTGCGCTGCAATACAAAAGCTATGTCAACAACAAGTCATTGTCGCGGTACCCCCGTCACAACGGGGAGAAGGGTTTTATTCACGCCTGTTCGTGGTCCCAAAGCCGGATGGCTCGGTCAGACCGATTCTGAACTTAAAATCCCTCAATCTGTATTTGAAAGATTCAAATTCAAAATGGAATCTCTCCGAGCAGTGATATCCAGTCTGGAAGGGGGGATTTTATGGTGTCAGTCGATGTTTACCTACATGTCCACATATATACTCCACATCAATCTTACCTGAGGTTTGCTGTTCAGGATTGTCATTACCAATTTCAGACGTTGCCGTTTGGGCTTTCCATGGCTCCGAGGATTTTCACTAAAGTAATGGCGGAAATGATGGTGCTCCTGCGAAAGCACGGTGTCACAATTATCCCGTACTTGGACAATCTCCTGATAAAGGCGAGATCAAAGGAGCAGTTACTAAGAAACGTTGCGCTCTCCCTGACAGTGCTGCAACAACATGGTTGGCTCCTGAATTTGCCAAAGTCACAGTTGGTTCCGACAACACGGCTGTCATTCTTGGGCATGATTCTGGACACGGACCTGCAGAGAGTTTTTCTCCCGGTGGAAAAAGCTCTGGAAATCCAGAACATGGTCAAAGGGATTCTGAAACCGGCAAGAGTGTCGATTCATCAATGTACTCAGGTGCTGGGGAAGATGGTGGCGGCCTACGAGGCCATTCCGTTTGGCAGGTTCCATGCCAGGGTGTTTCAGTGGAACCTGTTGGACAAGTGGTCCGGGTCTCACCTGCACATGCACTGGAAAACAAGCCTATCTTCCAGGAACAGAGTTTCTCTCCTGTGGTGGCTCCAAAGTTCTCACCTCCTAGGGGGACGCAGGTTCGGGATCCAGGATTGGATCCTGGTGACCACTGATGCAAGTCTCCGAGGCTGGGGAGTGTCACGATCCGGGTATCTGGACGCCATTACTTACCCTTCAGATGCCTCCTAAGGCGGGCTCAGCGTTCCAGGACCAGATTCCGCTGTTCCTGAGTTTCCACATGCAGAGTGTCAGAGTGGTGTTTTCATCAGCCGCGGCCTCCGCTGTGCCCGCGTGGTTAAATGTGCATCTATCAGCCTGGCGTCTCCTGTCTCCGGTGGCCGGCGCCGCCATTACTGTTTCCCAGACCACATGGATTACAAACCAAACTTCCCTCCAAGTGTCTGCATGGGCGCAGCCATCTTGGATTCTGTCATCTGATCATTTCTACCAATCTGCTGTTTGTATTGTTGATTTGCATAATTGCCTAGCCAACCCCTTCCTTGCTGCAGGTATAAGTAAGCTGTGCCTGAGCAAGGAAGACGTCAGTGCTTTGGTTGTCAAACCTAGTTCCTGTTTGTCTCTCTTCTATGATTGTCTTCCAGGTTCCAGCTCCTGTCTCAAGACTTCCACCATAGAGACCCGCACCAGCATTCCACCTGCGGTGTAGCCTGACTCTCCAATCCATTGTGGATTCATCTGTTTCCAGCTACAACACTACCTGCTTCCAGCCTCAGCTTCCAGCAGAATACAGCTTCCCTTAAAGGGCCGGTGTCCTTTCTACACTTTACCACTCTCCACCGGAATTATTATTTCTCCGCTCTCAAGTTCTACATTTCAGTTCACATTTCATCGCTCCCAAAGTTCATTTATTATTTAACTGGTTCCAGCCAGTATCCACTCCGTGCTAACAACAGTCTGGTTCCAGCCAGTATCCACAGCAGCTGTTTTACCTTCAGCAACCCAGCTCTTCCTGGAACACCAGCTGGTACAATCCTGGGTTATCTCCATTGCTACAGCCGGGCCTGGTAAGGACTTTCCATCTAGAAGATCATAAGAACTATCTCACACTACCAGTGCCCTATGGCTCCTGCCATGCTGTAGTACTCAGGAACTGTATTTATTCTTTGCTGACTTTTACGTTTTCTTTTATTGCTGCTGTGATGCGGAGTTGTCATAATAAACATCATTGACTTTTATCTAAGTTGTCATGGTCACGCCTTCGGGCAGTTATTATCCATGTTACTTACATGTCCAGGGGTCTGATACAACCTCCCAGGTTCCGGTACATCTCAGCCCCTACAACTGAGGCTGCCTCCCGTCAGCTCAGGCCCTCAGTTGTGACAGTAAGCACTGACCTAATGAATCCAGCCGGAGACCAGGATCAAGCGGCTAGGCCGATGCAAGAACTGGCAGCCCGACTAGAACATCAGGAGGCTGCACAGGGCCACATCATCCGCTGTCTCCAGGATCTCTCTACTCGGCTGGATGGGATTCAGACCACTCTCCGTGGATCAGGCGTGTCTGGTACGTCAACCACAGTGACTCCAGCTATAACCCCACCCACCTTACCCATTCCTGCTCCACGTCTTCATCTTCCAACGCCAGCAAAATTTGACGGATCTCCAAGATTCTGCAGGGGATTTCTCAACCAGTGTGAGATTCAGTTTGAGCTACAACCTGGCAATTTCCCCAGTGACCGTACAAAAATTGCCTACATTATTTCTCTTCTCAGTGGCTCAGCCCTCGATTGGGCATCACCGTTATGGGAGAGGTCCGACACCCTGCTATCTTCTTACACTGCATTCGTGTCAACATTCAGGCGCATCTTCGACGAGCCAGGCCGGGTAACTTCAGCTTCGTCTGAGATTCTCCGTTTACGCCAGGGATCACGTACTGTAGGACAATATCTTATACAGTTCCAGATCCTGGCATCCGAACTGGCATGGAACGACGAGGCCCTGTATGCTGCATTCTGGCATGGTTTATCCGAGCGTATTAAAGATGAGTTAGCTACCAGAGACTTACCCTCCAAGTTAGATGAGTTAATCTCACTTTGTACGAAAGTTGACTTACGTTTCAGAGAGAGAGCAACTGAGCGTGGAAGATCATCTGCTCCAAAATCTTCTGCTCCTCCTCCTCGCCAACTGTCACCAACTAAAGATGAACCCATGCAAATTGGCCGTTCCCGTTTAACTCCTGCTGAGCGCCGAAGACGTCTCTCCGAGTTTCTCTGTTTGTACTGTGCAGCTCCGTCTCACACCATTAATGCCTGTCCCAAACGTCCGGGAAACTCCAAATCCTAGCTCGCCAAGGAGAGGGCCGGCTAGGAGTAATGATCTCCTCTCCATCTCCTCAAGATTGTAACCTCCCAGTCTCGCTTCAAGTTGCTCAACGTTATCAGAACGTCATTGCCCTCCTGGATTCCGGAGCAGCTGGGAACTTTATTACCGAAGCCTATGTTAAACGGTGGTCCCTACCCACCGAGAGACTTCCTTCGTCCTTTTCCTTAACTGCTGTGGATGGCAGTAAAATTTTTGATACAGTTATTTCTCTAAGGACTCTACCAGTTCGTCTGAGAGTGGGAGTTCTTCATTCCGAACTTATTTCACTTTTAGTGATTCCAAGAGCCACACATCCTGTGGTCCTGGGCCTTCCATGGCTCCGTCTTCACAATCCTACAATTGATTGGACGACTACGCAAATCCTGGCATGGGGTTCCTCCTGTACTAAGACATGTTTGTTTAAAGTGTTGCCTGTCTGTTCCTCCTCCCCCAGGTCGTCTGATGTTCCACCTCCTCCATATCAAGATTTCACGGATGTGTTCAGTAAAGCTTCTGCTGATATCCTTCCCCCTCATAGAGAATGGGACTGCCCGATTGATCTCGTTCCAGGGAAGGTTCCACCTCGAGGCCGAACTTATCCGTTGTCTCTCCCCGAGACGCATTCTATGGAGGAATACATAAAAGAGAACCTAGCAAAGGGGTTCATTCGACCTTCTTCTTCTCCAGCCGGCGCAGGCTTCTTTTTTGTAAAGAAGAAAGATGGTGGTCTGCGGCCGTGCATCGACTACAGAGGTTTGAACGACATTACCATCAAGAACCGCTATCCTTTACCCCTGATTACTGAGCTCTTTGACAGAGTTAGCGGAGCTACCATCTTTACAAAGCTGGACCTGAGAGGTGCATACAATCTCATCCGGATCCGTGAGGGTGACGAGTGGAAGACCGCATTTAACACCCGTGACGGACATTATGAGTACCTCGTCATGCCCTTCGGATTGAGCAATGCTCCAGCTGTCTTCCAGCATTTCGTCAATGAGATCTTCAGAGACATTCTATACCGTCATGTCGTGGTCTATCTAGATGATATCCTCATTTTTGCCAACAATTTAGAGGAACATCGTTTCTGGGTAAAGGAGGTTCTGTCCCGTCTCCGTGTCAATCATCTTTACTGCAAATTAGAGAAATGCGTCTTTGAAGTCAAGTCCATTCCGTTTCTAGGGTACATTGTGTCCGGTTCCGGACTAGAGATGGATCCTGAGAAACTACAAGCAATCCAGAATTGGCCAGTACCCTTAACCCTCAAAGGGGTCCAGAGGTTCTTAGGGTTCGCCAATTATTACCGAAAGTTTATACGAGACTTTTCCACCATTGTGGCGCCTATTACTGCTTTCACCAAGAAGGGTGCTAACCCGTCCAAGTGGTCTGAAGAAGCCATGCAAGCTTTTCATCTTTTAAAACAGAGGTTCATCTCTGCACCTGTCCTGAAACAGCCTGACGTCGACTCTCCTTTCATCTTAGAGGTGGATGCCTCCTCCGTTGGAGTAGGAGCGGTGTTATCTCAGAGGGCTAAAGATGGTCATTTACATCCTTGCAGTTTCTTCTCACGGAAGTTCTCCCCAGCGGAGCGCAACTATGCCATTGGCGACCAGGAGTTGCTAGCCATCAAGCTCGCTCTAGAGGAGTGGAGATATCTGTTGGAGGGAGCTTCTCATTCAATCACCATCCTTACAGACCACAAGAACCTTCTATATCTAAAAGGCGCACAATGTCTCAACCCTCGTCAGGCCAGATGGGCACTTTTCTTTTCCAGGTTCGACTTTAAACTCCAGTTCTGTCCGGGCTCTCAGAATCGCAAGGCCGATGCCCTTTCCCGCTCATGGGAGCAAGAAAATGAGTCAGAGTCTTCAGACAAGCATCCTATTATAAATCCGTTGGCATTCTCCACGGTAGGGATGGACTCTACGCCCCCATCAGGGAAAAGTTTTGTGAAGCCGACACTAAGGAAGAAGCTCATGCATTGGGCCCATGCTTCCCGTTTTGCCGGACATACAGGTATCCAAAAAACCCTGGAGTTTATCTCTAGGTCCTATTGGTGGCCAACTCTGAAAAAGGACGTTTTGGAGTTTATTGCATCTTGCCCAAAGTGTGCTCAACATAAAGTATCCCGCCAGTCGCCTGCGGGGCAACTGGTTCCACTATCTGTTCCCCGTCGACCATGGACCCATTTGTCGATGGATTTTATTACAGATTTGCCCATGTGCAACAAGTTCAATACCATCTGGGTGGTAGTTGACCGGTTCACCAAGATGGCACACTTCATTCCTCTCACCGGTCTTCCGTCAGCTTCCAAGTTGGCTCAAGTATTCATACAAGAGATCTTCCGACTCCACGGTCTTCCAGAAGAAATTATCTCAGATCGAGGAGTTCAATTCACAGCCAAATTCTGGCGAAGTTTATGTCAAGTCCTCCAAGTCAAGTTAAAGTTTTCCACGGCTTACCATCCTCAGACCAATGGTCAAACTGAGAGGGTGAATCAGGACTTGGAGGCCTTCCTCCGCATCTATGTGTCCTCCTCTCAAGATGACTGGGTTCAATTACTTCCCTGGGCCGAGTTCTGTCATAACAACCAGTATCATTCTTCATCTTCTTCAACACCATTCTTCACCAACTTTGGATTCCACCCTAAAGTCCCTGAGTTCCAACCGCTTCCAGCAACTTCTGTTCCCGCAGTGGATATCACCTTGCATCAGTTTGCCAATATCTGGAAGAGCGTACGATCAGCTCTGCTCAAGGCATCGTTCAGGTACAAGAAGTTTGCGGATAAGAAGCGTCGAGCAGTTCCTGCTCTCAAGGTGGGTGATCGGGTATGGTTATCCACGAAGAATTTGAGGTTAAGAGTTCCCAGTATGAAGTTTGCACCTCGCTACATCGGTCCTTTTAAAATTGATCAAGTCATCAATCCTGTTGCTTACAGACTCCAGTTACCTCCCTTCTTAAAAATACCCAGGACATTCCATGTTTCCCTGTTGAAACCGCTAATCTTGAATCGGTTTCATTCCTCACTTCCACCAACTCCGAAAGTCCAAACTCAACGAGGCGTTGAGTATGAAGTGGCCAAGATCCTGGACTCACGTCACCGTTACGGTCAACTTCAGTATCTCATTGACTGGAAGGGCTATGGTCCTGAAGAACGCTCTTGGACCAATGCCTCTGACGTCCATGCTCCTGCCTTGGTCCGAAATTTCCACGCAAAGTTTCCTTTAAAGCCTAAGAAGTGTCCTGGGGCCACTCCTAAAGGGGGGGGTGCTGTCACGATCCGGGTATCTGGACGCCATTACTTACCCTTCAGATGCCTCCTAAGGCGGGCTCAGCGTTCCAGGACCAGATTCCGCTGTTCCTGAGTTTCCACATGCAGAGTGTCAGAGTGGTGTTTTCATCAGCCGCGGCCTCCGCTGTGCCCGCGTGGTTAAATGTGCATCTATCAGCCTGGCGTCTCCTGTCTCCGGTGGCCGGCGCCGCCATTACTGTTTCCCAGACCACATGGATTACAAACCAAACTTCCCTCCAAGTGTCTGCATGGGCGCAGCCATCTTGGATTCTGTCATCTGATCATTTCTACCAATCTGCTGTTTGTATTGTTGATTTGCATAATTGCCTAGCCAACCCCTTCCTTGCTGCAGGTATAAGTAAGCTGTGCCTGAGCAAGGAAGACGTCAGTGCTTTGGTTGTCAAACCTAGTTCCTGTTTGTCTCTCTTCTATGATTGTCTTCCAGGTTCCAGCTCCTGTCTCAAGACTTCCACCATAGAGACCCGCACCAGCATTCCACCTGCGGTGTAGCCTGACTCTCCAATCCATTGTGGATTCATCTGTTTCCAGCTACAACACTACCTGCTTCCAGCCTCAGCTTCCAGCAGAATACAGCTTCCCTTAAAGGGCCGGTGTCCTTTCTACACTTTACCACTCTCCACCGGAATTATTATTTCTCCGCTCTCAAGTTCTACATTTCAGTTCACATTTCATCGCTCCCAAAGTTCATTTATTATTTAACTGGTTCCAGCCAGTATCCACTCCGTGCTAACAACAGTCTGGTTCCAGCCAGTATCCACAGCAGCTGTTTTACCTTCAGCAACCCAGCTCTTCCTGGAACACCAGCTGGTACAATCCTGGGTTATCTCCATTGCTACAGCCGGGCCTGGTAAGGACTTTCCATCTAGAAGATCATAAGAACTATCTCACACTACCAGTGCCCTATGGCTCCTGCCATGCTGTAGTACTCAGGAACTGTATTTATTCTTTGCTGACTTTTACGTTTTCTTTTATTGCTGCTGTGATGCGGAGTTGTCATAATAAACATCATTGACTTTTATCTAAGTTGTCGTGGTCACGCCTTCGGGCAGTTATTATCCATGTTACTTACATGTCCAGGGGTCTGATACAACCTCCCAGGTTCCGGTACATCTCAGCCCCTACAACTGAGGCTGCCTCCCGTCAGCTCAGGCCCTCAGTTGTGACAGGGAGCGGTCACACAGAGGGAAATTTTCCATGGAAAATGGTCAAGCCAGGAAGCTTGTCTGCACATAAACATTCTGGAATTAAGAGCCATCTACAACGGCCTTCTACAAGCGGAACATCTCCTGTTGGACAACATAACAGCAGTGGCGTACATAAACCACCAAGGCGGAACAAGAAGCAGAGCAGCGATGGCGGAGGCCACAAGTGTTCTCCGCTGGGCGGAAAAACATACAGGCGCTCTCTCGGCGGTCTTCATTCGAGGCGTGGACAACTGGAAAGCAGATTTCCTCAGCAGACACGATCTCCATCTGGAGAGTGGGGTCTTCATCAAGAGGTCTTTGCAGAAGTGACAAGTCATTGGGGAATTCCTCAAATAGACATGATGGCGTCTCGCCTCAACAAGAAACTTCAGAGATATTGTTCCAGGTTGAGGGACCCTTAAGCCAGTGCGGTGGACGCCCTGGTGACGCCCTGGGTGTTTCAGTCGTTCTATGTGTTTCCTCCACTACCACTCATTCCAAAGGTGATAAGCCTCATAAGAAGAACAGGGGTTCAGGCGATACTCTTTGTTCCAGATTGGCCACGGAGGGCCTGGTATCCGGATCTTCAGGAACTGCTCATAGCAGATCCCTGGCCTCTGCCTCTAAGAGAGGATCTGTTACAGCAAGGGCCGGTTGCGTTTGACGGCATGGCGGTTGAACGCCAGATCTTAGCCCGGAAGGGTATTCCCGGTGAAGTCATCCCTACACTGCTTAAATCAAGAAAGGAGGTAACGACGAAGCATTATCACTGTATTTGGAGAAAATACGTGTCTTGGTGTGAAGCCAAGAAGGCTCTTACGGAAGAATTTTAGCTGGGTCGTTTTCTACATTTTTTGCAGGCCAGTGTGGATGCGGGCCTAAAGTTGGGCTCCATTAAAGTCCATATTTCGGCCTTATCGATTTCCTTTCAAAAAGAATTGGCCTCCCTTCCGGAAGTTCAGACTTTCGTGAAGGGTGTGCTGCACATCCAACCTCCATTTGTGCCCCCGGTGGCACCATGGGACCTTAACGTGGTGTTGCAGTTCCTTATGTCACATTGGTTTGAACCTTTACAGAAGGTTGAGTTAAAATTCCTCACTTGGAAAGTGGTCTTGCTATTGGCCTTGGCATCCGCAAGAATTAGTGGCCTTGTCTCACAAGAGTCCCTATTTGATCTGCCATGTGGATAGAGCGGAATTACGAACTCGTCAACAATTTCTACCAAAGGTGGTTTCTTCATTTCACATGTACCAACCTATTGTGGTGCTTGTGGCTACTGAAGCTTTGGCTGATTCAAATTCTCTCGATGTAGTCAGAGCTTTGAAGATTTATGTCGCCAGAATAGCTCGTATTAGGAAAACAGAGGCACTGTTTGTCCTGTATGCTCCCAACAAGATTGGGGCTCCTGCTTCTAAACAGACTATTGCACGTTGGATATGTAATACGATTCAGCATGCGCATTCTATGGCTGGATTGCCGTTACCGAAATCGGTGAAGGGCCATCGGTGAAGTGACAGAACGGGACCCGGGAACGGAGGAGACCGGCTGCTGCAGGAGAAGCGCGCGGACTGAAGGAGAAGGAAGACGCGGCGGACTGAAGGAGACGGAGGACGCGGACACAGAGGACCAGGCCTGAGGTTGTGGAAGGAAGAGACGCGGTCACCGGCGGCAGGTAGTTACCTGCCCCCGGCGGTAAGTGTAAAACACACAGCCTATGACCACACAACCCAGAGCCGCACATAAGAGGGGACTGACAGGCGGGACGCCGCACTAGTCATACCCCAAACATTCAAATAGGACGCAGTTCAGAGGGCACATAGGCATCCACCACACCTATGGTAAAGGTGACCCACAGGGTACACTTGACATTTACCTGAGCTGGGGTCCAATCGGTATACCAATAGGAAGGTATACCTTGCAAAGGGTAGTCTGCAGGACACACCTGACAGTGGTGAAGGAACTGTGGGACAAGGACCAAACACAATATTGAAATTAGGATGCTGACCTAATCATATCTAATTTACAAATAAAGAGTTCAGATAGAAACCATATCAGATTGATCATTGGTGCAAAACCTACAATCAGGCGCAAACAGTCAACACAATCACTTATCCAAGTACCACTCCCATCCCGCAATACCCTATATTCCCATTTTTCCCTTATATCCCCCCCAGAGCGCGCTGACCATGCCAAATCATACCAGAAAGGTGGGCTCATCTTGGGCGGCTGCCCGAGGGGTCTCGGCGTTATAGCTTTGCCGAGTAGCTACTTGGTCGGGTTCAAACACTTTTGCAAAATTCTACAAGTTTGATACCCTGGCTGATGAGGACCTCATGTTTGCTCAATCGGTGCTGCAGAGTCATCCGCACTCTCCCGCCCGTTCTGGAGCTTTGGTATAATCCCCATGGTCCTTTTGGAGTCCCCAGCATCCTCTAGGACATAGGAGAAAATAGGATTTTAATACCTACCGGTAAATCCTTTTCTCTTAGTCCATAGAGCATGCTGGGCGCCCGTCCCAGTGCGGACTTTGGGGGTCATTCCGAGTTGATCGCTCGTTGTTTTTTTCCGCAACGAAGCGATCAGTCGCTAACGCGCATGCACAATGTCCGCAGTGTGACTGCGCCAAGTAATTTTGCTATGCAGTTAGGTATTTTACTCACGGCATTACGAGGATTTTTCTTCGTTCTGATGATCGGAGTGTGATTGACAGGAAGTGGGTGTTACTGGGCGGAAACTGAGCGTTTTATGGGTGTGTGTGAAAAAACGCTGACGTATTTTTTAAAAACGCGGGAGTGGCTGGAGAAACGGGGGAGTGCCTGGGCGAACGCTGGGCGTATTTGTGACGTCAAACAGGTACGATACTGACTGAACTGATCGCAATGGCAGAGTAAGTCTCGAGCTACTCAGAAACTGCTAAGAAGTGTGCTAATCGCAATATTGCGAATCCGTCGTTCGCAATTCTAAGAAGCTAAGATTCACTCCCAGTAGGCGGCGGCTTAGCGTGTGTAATGCTGCTAAAAGCAGCTTGCGAGCGTACAACTCGGAATGACCTCCACTATCTGCAGTTCTTGTTATAGTTATTGCTTATGTTACACAAAAGTTCTGTTTCAGTTGTGATCAGCCTGTTGCTGATTTTGGTTCATTCCGTTAACTGGTATTTGGTTAAAAGCCATGTTGTACGGTGTGTTGTGGTGTGAGCTGGTATGTATCTCACCCTTAGTTAACAAAAATCCGTTTCCTCAAAATGTCCGTCTCCCTGGGCACAGTTCCTATAACTGAGGTCTGGAGGAGGAGCATAGAGGGAGGAGCCAGTTCACACCCATTTGAAGTCTTAAAGTGCCCATGTCTCCTGCGGATCCCGTCTATACCCCATGGTCCTTTTGGAGTTCCCAGCATCCTCTACGGACTAAGAGAAAAGGATTTACCGGTAGGTATTAAAATCCATTTTCTCTAACGTCCTAAGTGTATCTGGGGACTTCGTAAGGACAATGGGGAATAGACGGGCTCCGCAGGAGATAGGGCACTCTAGAAAAGAATTAGGTCTACTGGTGTGCACTGGCTCCTCCCTCTATGTCCCTCCTCCAGACCTCAGTTAGAATCTGTGCCCGAACGAGAAGGGTGCACCTTAGTGAGCTCTCCAGAGCTTGCTGAGAAAGAAAAGTATTTTGTTAGGTTTTTTATTTTCAGAGAGCTTCTGCTGGCAACAGACTTTCTGCTACGTGGGACTGAGGGGAGAGAAGCAAACCTTACCAACTGCGGGATATGTTGCGCTTCTTAGGCTACTGGACACCATTAGCTCCAGAGGGATCGAACACAGGTACTAACCATTGGCGGTCCGATCCCAGAGCCACGCCGCCGTCCCCGTCGCAGAGCCAGAAGCAAGAAGCACGGCGTAGATGAAGAAATCGGCGGCAGAAGACTTCAGTCTTCAAACAAGGTAGCGCACAGCACTGCAGCTGTGCGCCATTGCTCCCACAGCACACCACACACTCCGGTCACTGTAGGGTGCAGGGCGCAGGGGGGGGGCGCCCTGGGCAGCAATAAGGTACCTTTGGCAAAAGTAAGCAGACATACAGGTAGGCACTGTATGTCTGCATGAGCCCCCGCCATTTTTTTCACACAAAATCGCGGGACAGAAAGCCACCAAGAAGGGGGCGGGGCTTCTTCCTCAGCACTCACCAGCGTAATTTTCTCTTCACAGCTCCGCTGGAAGGAAGCTCCCCAGACTCTCCCCTGCAGAATCACGGTTGAGGGGTGAAAAAAGAGGGGGGGGCACATAAATTTAGGCGCAAAACAGATAATACAGCAGCTACTGGGTAAACACTGAGTTACTGTGTTTTTTCCTGGGTCATATAGCGCTGGGGTGTATGCTGGCAAACTCTCTCTCTGTCTCTCCGAGGGGCCTGGTGGGGGAATTGTCTTCAAAAGAGCTTCCTCTGTGTGTATGGTGTGTCGGTACGCGTGTGTCGACATGTTTGACGAGGAAGGCTATGTGGAGGCGGAGCGGGAGGAAATGAGTGTGGTGTCGCCGCAGCCGGTGCCGACACCGGATTCGATGGATATGTGGAAGGTTTTAAATGAGAATGTTAATTCCTTACATAAAAGGCTAGATAAAGCAGAAGCCTTGGGACAGTCTGATCTTGCTACGCAGGGGCCGTCAGGGTCTCAAAAGCGTCCACTATCCCAGGTTGTTGACACAGATATCGACACGGAGTCTGACTCTAGCGTCGATGATGAGGAGGCCAGATTACAACCTAAAATGGCCAAAGCTATAAGATATATGATTATAGCTATGAAGGAGGTGTTACACATCTCTGAGGAAAGCCCTGTCCCTGAGAAGAGAGATAATATGTTTGGGGAAAAGAGACAAGTGGTGACCTTTCCCCCGTCTCATGAATTAAATGAGTTATGTGAGAAATCGTGGGAATCACCAGATAAGAAACTGCTGATCCCCAAAAGGATGCTAATGGCGTACCCCTTCCCGCCATCGGACAGGTTACGCTGGGAATCCGCCCCGAGGGTAGACAAAGCGTTGACACGCTTGTCTAAACAGGTGGCGCTACCGTCACAGGATACGGCAGCCTTAAAAGATCCTGCAGATAGAAAGCAGGAAGCTATCCTAAGGTCCATATACACACATTCGGGTACCGTGCTTAGACCGGCCATTGCGTCGGCATGGATGTGTAGTGCTGTAGCAGCATGGGCAGATATGTTATCTGAAGAGATGGAAACCCTGGACAAGGATACTATATTACTGACACTGGGGCATATAAAAGACACTGTCCTGTATATGAGGGATGCTCAGAGGGACATTGCCATGCTGAGCTCCAGGATAAATGCTATGTCGATTTCAGCCAGAAGGGGCCTGTGGACTCGACAATGGACAGGTGATGCCGACTCTAAGCGGCACATGGAGGTTTTGCCTTACAAGGGTGTGGAATTATTTGGGGAAGGTCTGTCGGACTTAGTGGCCACAGCTACGGCTGGAAAGTCAAAATTTCTACCATTTATTCCATCACAACCTAAGAAAGCATCGTATTATCAAATGCAGTCCTTTCGTTCACAGAAGGGTAAGAAAGTCCGAGGTGCGTCCTTTCTTGCCAGAGGCAAGGGTAGAGGAAGGAAGCTGCATAACACAGCTAGTTCCCAGGAACAGAAGTCCTCCCCGGCTTCAACTAAGTACACCGCATGACGCTGGGGCTCCACAGGTGGAGCCAGGGTCGGTGGGGGGCGCGTCTCCGAAATTTCAGCCACCAGTGGGTTCGCTCACAGGCGGATCCCTGGGTTATACAGATAGTATCCCAGGGGTACGGGCTGGAATTTGAAGAGATACCCCTCGCCGCTTCCTCAAATCGGCTCTGCCAACGTCCCCCATAGAAAAGGAGTTGGTGGTAACTGCGATTCACAAATTGTATCTCCAGCAGGTGGTGGTGGAGGTCCCCCCCCCCCCTTTAACGGGGGAGAGGGTATTATTCCACAATGTTTGTGGTACCGAAACCGGACGGTTTGGTCAGGCCCATTTTGAACTTAAAATCCCTGAACGTTTACCTGAAAAGGTTCAAGTTCAAGATGGAATCGCTGAGAGCAGTCATTGCGAGCCTGGAAGAAGGGGATTTTATGGTGTCGCTGGACATAAAGGATGCTTACCTGCATGTCCCGATTTATCCACCTCATCAGGAATACCTCAGGTTGGTGGTACAGGATTGTCACTACCAATTCCAGACGTTGTCGTTTGGTCTCTCCATGGCACCGAGAATATTTACCACGGTAATGGCAGAAATGATGGTGATCCTGCGAAAGCAAGGAATCACAATTATCCCGTACTTGGACGATCTCCTTATAAAGGCGAGGTCCAGCGAACAGTTGCTGATCAGTGTAGCACGCTCTCAGGAGGTGTTACAGCAACACGGCTGGGTTCTGAATATCCCAATGTCGCAGTTGATCCCTACGACTCGTCTGCCCTTCCTGGGCATGATTCTGGACACAGACCAGAAGAGGGTTTATCTCCCGACTGAGTAGGCTCAGGAGCTCATGACCTTAGTCAGAGACTTATTAAAACAAAGACAGGTGTCAGTGCATCAATGCACGCGAGTCCTGGGAAAGATGGTAACATCATACGAGGCCATTCCCTTCGGCAGGTTCCATGCGAGGACCTTTCAATGGGATCTGTTGAACAAGTGGTCCGGATCACATCTACAGATGCAGCGGCTGATCACCCTATCCCCCAGGGCAAGGGTGTCTCTGCTGTGGTGGCTGCAGAGTGCTCACCTTCTCGAGGGCCGAAGATTCGGCATTCAGGACTGGGTCCTTGTGTCCACGGATGCGAGCCTCCGAGGGTGGGGAGCAGTCACGCAGGGAAGAAATTTCCAAGGCCTGTGGTCAAGTCAGTAGACTTGTCTGCCCATAAACATCCTGGAAATAAGGGCCATATACAACGCCCTAAGTCAGGCAGTAAACCTGCTTCGAGACAAATCGGTGCTGATTCAATCAGACATCACCGCAGTGGCTCATGTAAACCGTCAAGGCGGCACAAGGAGCAGGGTGGCGATGACAGAAGCCACCAGGATTCTTCGTTGGGAGGAGAATCATGTAAGAGCACTGTCAGCAGTGTTTATCCCGGGAGTGGACAACTGGGAAGCAGACTTCCTCAGCAGGCACGACCTCCACCCCGGAGAATGGGTACTTCATCCAGAAGTCTTCACACAGGTGTCAGACCGGTGGGAACTGCCACAAGTGGACATGATGGCGTCCCGTCTAAACAAAAAGTTACAGCGGTATTGCGCCAGGTCAAGGGACCCTCAGGCGATAGCTGTGGACGCACTAGTGACACCGTTTGTGTTCCAGTCGGTTTATGTGTTTCCCCCTCTTCCTCTCATACCCAAGGTACAGAGAATCATAAGAAGAAGAGGAGTGAGAACAATTCTCATTGTTCCGGATTGGCCAAGAAGAGTTTGGTATCCGGATCTGCAAGAAATGCTCACAGAGGACCCATGTTCTCTGCCCTTAAGACAGGATCTGTTACAACAGGGGCCCTGTCTGTTCCAAGACTTACCGTGGCTGCGTTTGACGGCATGGCGGTTGAACGCCGGATCCTAGCAGAAAAGGGGATTCCGGATGAGGTTATTCCTACGCTTATAAAGGCTCGGAAGGTTGTAACGTCTAAGCATTATCACCGTATATGGCGAAAATATGTTGCTTGGTGTGAAGCCCGGAGGGCTCCTACAGAGGAATTCCAGCTGGGCCGGTTCCTTCATTTCCTACAATCCGGAGTGTCTTTGGGCCTAAAATTGGGATCCATTAAGGTCCAGATTTCGGCCCTATCCATTTTCTTTCAAAAAGAACTGGCAGCTCTTCCTGAAGTTCAGACCTTTGTGAAGGGAGTGCTGCATATACAGCCCCCGTTTGTGCCTCCAGTGGCACCTTGGGATCTTAACGTGGTGTTGGGTTTCCTAAAATCACACTGGTTTGAACCACTAAAAACTGTGGAGTTAAAATATCTCACGTGGAAGGTGGTTATGCTGCTGGCTCTGGCCTCAGCCAGGCATGTGTCGGAATTGGCGGCTTTGTCACATAAAAGCCCCTATCTGGTTTTTCATATGGACAGGGCAGAATTGCGGACCCGTCCACAATTTCTGCCCAAGGTGGTGTCATCATTTCATATGAACCAACCTATTGTGGTGCCTGTGGCTACAGGGGACTTGGAGGATTCCTAGTTACTAGATGTAGTGCGGGCTTTGAAGATTTATGTGACCAGAACGGCCAAGGTCAGGAAAATGGAGTCGCTGTTTATCCTGTATGCATCCAATAAGTTGGGTGCTCCTGCTTCAAAGCAGACTATTGCTCGCTGGATCTGTTACACGATTCAGCAGGCTCATTCTGCGGCTGGATTGCCGCCTCCGAAATCAGTAAAGGCCCATTCCACAAGTAAGGTGGGCTTCTTCTTGGGCGGCTGCCCGAGGGGTCTTGGCATTACAACTTTACCGAGCAGCTACTTGGTCGGGATCAAACACATTTGCAAAGTTCTACAGGTTTGATACCCTAGCTGAGGAGGACCTTGAGTTTGCTCATTCGGTGCTGCAGAGTCATCCGCACTCTCCCGCCCGTTTGGGTGCTTTGGTATAATCCACATGGTCCTTACGGAGTCCCCAGCATCCACTTAGAACATTAGAGGAAATAAGAATCTATTTCTCGTAGTCCGTAGTGGATGCTGGGCGCCCGTCCCAAGTGCGGACTTCTTCTGCAATACTGTATATAGTTATTGCTTAACAAAGGGTTATGTTATGTTACATCAGGTTATCTGATGTTTTGTATTGTTCATACTGTTAACTGTATTTGGTTATCACAAGTTATACGGTGTGATTGGTGTGGCTGGTATGAGTCTTACCCTGGATTCCAAAATCCTTTCCTTGTAATGTTAGCTTGTCCGGGCACAGTTTCCTTAACTGAGGTCTGGAGGATGGACATAGAGGGAGGAGCCAGTGAACACCAGTAGACCTAATTCTTTTCTAGAGTGCCCTATCTCCTGCGGAGCCAGTCTATTCCCTATGGTCCTTACGGAGTCCCCAGCATCCACTACGGACTACGAGAAATAGATTTACCGGTGAGTAAAATCTCCTTTTTTGCTATGTGTGTTTAGCTGTTTGTGTGTTTTGTCATATGTGTGTATGTATGTTTTGCTATATGTTTGTCTTTTACTATGTGAGTGTATATACAGGGCCGGCCTGACCATTACATCGCGGAGAGTACCATATGTGGAGGGTGCTGCTGCTGCCTTCTCATGTCCTCCCGAGGTGTGCTCGCACACCTGCTGCACTGCTTAAAGAGAGAGCCTGGATCACAGTGTGAGGTGAGTGGGGACCCAGGGAGGGAAACCACTGGGACAGGGTCGCACACTGCGGCCGCCATCTTTCTGCACCTCTGCCTTAGTCACTCTATACCTGTCACCCACTATCTCCCTGTCAGCCCTGTCTCAGTCAAAGTATAGATAGCGTGGCGAGCCACCGTGCCCGCAGCATGGCGAGCCCGCAAGGGGCTCATTTGCGCTTGCCCAGCTGTCGGTATGCCGGCGGTCGGGATTCCGGCGCCAGTATGCTGGTCGACGGGAGCCCGGCCGCCAGCATACCCTGCTACACCCGGGCAAGCGCAAATGAGCACGGTGGCTCGCCATGCTATCTATACTTTCTCCAGGGCGCTCATGGACCCCCAAGAGGGAGAAAAGATGTCGGTATGCCGGCGGTCGGGATTCCGGCGCCAGTATGTTGATCGTTAGGAGTCCGGCCACCGGCAAACAGAAGACCACCCCAGTCACCCACTGTCTCCCTGTCACCCCTGCCTCAGTCACCCACTATCTCCTTGTCTCTCCTGCCTCAGTCACCCACTATTTCCCTGTCATCCCTGCCTCAGTCACCCACTATTTCCCTGTCGCCCCTGCCTCAGTCACCAACTCTACCTGTCACCCCTGTCTCAGTCACCCACTATCTCTCTGTCATACCGGCCTCAGTCATCTACTCTTTACTTGTCACCCCTGCCTCAGTCACCCACTATGTCCATGTCACCCCTGCCTCAGTCACCCTCTATGTCCATGTCACCCCTGCCTCAGTCACCCACTATGTCCATGTCACCCCTGCCTCAGTCACCCACTATGTCCATGTCACTCCTGCCTCAGTCACCCACTATCTCCCTGTCACCCCTGCCTCAGTCACCCACTCTCACCCTGCCTCAGTCACCAACTCTACCTGTCACCCCTGTCTCAGTCACCAACTCTACCTGTCACCCCTGCCTCAGTCACCCACTATCTCCCTGTCACCCCTGCCTCAGTCATATACTCTCTACTTGTCACCCCTGCCTCAGTCACCCACTATCTCCCTGTCACCCCTGCCTCAGTCACCCACTCTCACCCTGCCTCAGTCACCAACTCTACCTGTCACCCCTGCCTCAGTCACCCACTATCTCCCTGTCCCCCTGGCCTCAGTCACCCACTATCTCCCTGTCACCCCTGCCTCAGTCATCTACTCTCTACTTGTCACCCCTGCCTCAGTCACCCACTATGTCCATGTCACCCCTGCCTCAGTCACCCACTATCTCCCTGTCAGCTCTGCCTCAGTCATCCACTATCTCCCTGTCACCCCTGCCTCAGTCATCTACTCTCTACTTGTCATCCCGGCCTCAGTCACCCACTATCTCCCTGTCACCCCTGCTTCAGTCACCCACTATCTCCCTGTCACCCCTGCCTCAGTCATCTACTCTCTACTTGTCACCCCTGCCTCAGTCACCCACTATGTCCATGTCACCCCTGCCTCAGTCACCCACTATCTCCCTGTCAGCTCTGCCTCAGTCATCCACTATCTCCCTGTCACCCCTGCCTCAGTCATCTACTCTCTACTTGTCATCCCGGCCTCAGTCACCCACTATCTCCCTGTCACCCCTGCTTCAGTCACCCACTATCTCCCTGTCACCCCTGCCTCACCAGTCACCCACTATCTCCCTGTCACCCCTGCCTCAGTCACCCACTATCTACCAGTCACTCCTACCTTACTCGCACACTATCTCCCTGTCACCCCTGCTTCAGTCACCCACTATCTCCTTGTCACCCCTGCTTCAGTCACCCACTATCTCCCTGTCACCCCTGCCTCAGTCACCAACTCTACCTGTCACTCCTGCCTCAGTCATCTACTCTCTACTTGTCACCCCTGCCTCAGTCACCCACTATGTTCATGTCACCCCTGCCTCAGTCACCCACTATCTACCTGTCACTCTTGCCTTACTTGCATACTATCTCCCTGTCTCCCCTACTTCAGTCACCCACTTACAGTTTTTTTTGCGGTTCATGCGATCCCTAATTTTAGTAAGGGAGAGGGGCCCAATGCATATTGTTGCACCTGGGCCCACTATTCTCTAATTCCGCCACTTCCTTTGTCTGTCTCTGTCTCTCTCGTTGGCCCTGGTATCTCTGTCTCTCTCGCTGCCCCTGGTCTGTCTGTCTCTCTCTTGCTGCCCCTGGTCTTTCTCTCTCTCTCTCTCATGCTGCCCGTGGTCTGTGTCTCTTTCGCTGTTCCGCCATTGTGGAAATGTAAAAGCTGCATAATGCTGTGCTCCAGGCAAGGGGCGTGTGCTCATTAAAATGGGCATGACCTCACCAGAAAAGACTACCTTACACCCCAGTTTTTGGCCCTGCACCAACAGACCTTGGCCACCACAGGGAAAAAAAAAATTTCACCATATTAAGCCCCACACTGCACCATATGCCCCACACTTTAATGCTCGTGATACATTATGCCCTACAGTAAAGCTTCTACACGCTGGGTGTCATGCTTGTTCCCTGGGGTTTCTTAGGCTTGCTGTCTTGCTCATTGCCAGGGATTTCATGCTCTGGGACAGGTGTCATACTCATTTCAGGGGTTTGTAATGCTTGTGGCCAGGGGAAATGCTTGTTGCCAGGGGTGTGTTATTGTTAAACATTTAAAAAAAATCAAATGTTTATTCTTACAGTGAAATTTTACATTTCTGAATTACAAAAAATAAATTGAAAAAAGCTATGAAATTCCATAGACAAAAAACCTTACGGTTTCACAGGTCCCATTAAGGCTTCTTACACATGATCTGGCATTTCAGAAACCTGTTGTGACTCTTCCACTCAAACTCCAAAAAGCAATGAAATTCCGATTATTAAGGCTGACGCCTTAATGGACGTGTTCCTTGCGCAATACAGATATGGTATGCCATCACAGCCTGTGGGTAAGTTTAGATTCAGCACTCTCACAGAGTGAGATTGCTGTCACTCACACAATGGTGGAGCTGCTAATTCACAGATTTGTGTGCTCATTGGAATACACACATGCAGTCTATGCAACTGAAGGTCTGAGCAGTGTTGTGGAGCTCCCATCCCACACAGTGCCCACAACCATCCCATTCGGTCACCACAACAATCCCACCATTTTACAACAGCCTTCTCACTCCATACATCCATCTCATTTAGTCTACAGATTTAGCTCCCTCAAACATCTTGGTTAATTGCTAAAACTATAATACCCCATCTACGGTCTATGCATCTACACTTACTTCCCCTATACACCCCCATGCTGCCCTGTCTTCCCCAATCCCTACTGCTGTGTTCTTCCATCTGTGCTAGTCTGTACTAACTTATCTGTACCATCTGTCTTTCCCCACCTGTGCCTTGTCTGTATCACCGTTTCCTTCTCTCTGTGCTGCTCAGTGTTTCCCTCTTCAACGTCACTCTGTCTCCTCCAGTACAGGGCACACTGTCTTCTCTCCCATCTGCACCAGTTTTCTACCCATCCGTGCCAGTGTTTTCAACCCATCTGCACCATTTCCCCCATCTGCACCGCTCTGTCTCCCTTCCCATACTTGCTGCTTAATCTACCCCCTATCCACACCACTCTTACCCTATTCATATAGCTGTCATCCTGAAGGTAAGTTTCGTGGGTCACTATTGGGGGGGGGGGGGGGTTTCCCTATCCAACCCACCCAAGGATTAGGCCTAGCTGCCACCCCCCAAGGGGAGGTAAAAATACTTATCCCCTCTGATGTTGGGACTGTATTCCCCTCATCCATGCTGCTCTGCCTTCCTCATCCATGCCATTTATTTCCATCTATACTGCTCTTACCCCTCCCACATCTGTGCTGCTTTTTCCCCCTCATCCACACGGCACTGTCCACCCATCCACGCAGCTGTCTCCTCACCATCTGTGCAACTGTCTTTCCCCCATCTGTCTTAACCCCCCATCTACAATCAATTCAGAATTGATTGTAGATATGCCAAATTTCGCACATCTACAATCATTTACTCTAACATGCGATGTGACGCCCAGCACAGGGCTTGTCCGCCCCGCATGTCAGGCCCTCCCCCTCCCCTCACTGGGCTCCCGGGTACGCATGCACAGTGCGGCCATTGCGCTTTCGCACCCCACAAACTAATTTAGACTGCGGTCGCTGCAGTCTGAATTATCCCGTGTTTCTTTGTCCCCACCCATCAATGCTACTTAGTCTTCCCTCGATCCACACACCCCCATCCACAATGCTCTGTCTTCTCCCTCCAATCAACAACACTCTTACCTCATCCGAGCATCTTTGTCTTCCGCTCAGACCTTCAGTTGCATAGACTGCATGTGTGTATTCCAATGAGCACACAAATCTGTGAATTAGCAGCTCCACCATTGTGTGAGTGACAGCAATCTCACTCTGTGAGAGTGCTGAATCTAAACTTACCCACAGGCTGTGATGGCATACCATATCTGTATTGCGCAAGGAACACGTCCATTAAGGCGTCAGCCTTAATAATCGGAATTTCATTGCTTTTTGGAGTTTGAGTGGAAGAGTCACAACAGGTTTCTGAAATGCCAGATCATGTGTAAGAAGCCTTAATGGGACCTGTGAAACCGTAAGGTTTTTTGTCTATGGAATATATCATATCATTGTATGGTTGTAAAATACAACTTAAAAACTTTAATGAATAAATACATAAAGTAGCTTTTATGTAACCTTTTTAAACCTATTAGCATAGACCGAATCTCATCGTGTGTATAGGCCTTTAGTTCAACAACAGCATGGGACCAGTTAGTGTGTTTTGACCACTGCACAGCACCTGGTGTTATATAGTAAGCACCACTATGGCATAGTATACAGCATTATGGGCCTGATATGAGTGTGACCAGCGGTGATGTGGAATGCAGTAGGAGGTGCTGTTTAGTAAGCACCACTTCTATATTCACCATGCAGTATATTGTGTGAATATAGAAGTGTTGGCTGTGTTATATATTAGAGTAATTATTGCAGCTCCCAGCTAAAATTGCAACAATGTAATTTAGTGACAAGCTGCAGAGATTAACCCTTTCTGTGGCTGCTGCACAACCTCTATTCATATCGCTGAATTCAATTAGGGAGATGTTCTCACCCCGCGAGCAAGCGCAGGTATATGCCACACTTATGGTAACATTGGATTTACAGATATTTTCTTGCAGGGGTGTTTCTAAACAATTTGGCTTAAAATGCGTGCCCCCCGCCACCATTGGCATTAAAAATTGTGCCCCTCCCCCATATATATATATATATATATATATATAAAAAAAACTATATTTGCGTGAGCGCTCCGGACGGGATGGGGGGGCGTGACCTCGCAAAAATGGGTATGGTCTCCATAAAATGGGCGTAGCCTTGCAGGCAAAGACTACCTTACACCCCAGTTCTTGACCCTGCACCAACAGACCTCGGCCACCACAGGGAAAAAAGTACAGTAATTTCCACCATGTTAAGCCCCACACATTAATGCCCTTTGGAACATATTATGTCACTCACCACAATATCTGTGATACACTATGCCCTACAGTAAAGCTTCTAATTACTTTTACAAAAACTGCTCAATGCCAAGAGTTTCACGTGCTGGGTGTCATGCTCATTGCCAGGGGTTTCACTCTCTGGGTGTCATGCTCATTGCCAGGGGGAACGCAGTAGGAGGTGTTATATAGTAAGCACCACTATGGCATAGTATATAGCATTATATATATTGTGAGCACTGGTGATGAGTGCAGTAGAGCTGCTGCTGGGTAATTACAATTGACTACAACCACCAATATATTCTGCTGCACTATATATATGCAAAGCTAATTCTGCTGGGTAATTACAACTGACTACAACCACCAATATATTCTGCTGCACTATATCTATATTTGCAAAGCTAATTCTGCTGGGTAATTACAATTGACTACAACCACCAATATATTCTGCTGCACTATATCTATATATGCAAAGCTAATTCTGCTGAGTAATTACAATTGACTACAACCACCAATATATTCTGCTGCACTATATCTATATATGCAAAGCTAATTCTGCTGGGTAATGCAAATTGAAACATTATTGCATAGTATGGGATTTTGAAGTACTTTTTTAAAGTTTTGAATGATATAGACCCAGTTTAATCTTTGTGGAATGCCTGGATGTTGTTTTTAAGGTAATTTATTGCCTGGCATTTGAGGGGGTGGGGTGTGGTTACAGATTTCAATTATTGGTTTCACTTGTAATAGTCTTCTACTTAAGTCCAATGGTGTAGGCTGTGCAAAGCCATTTGGCTGTGCATTTATTGATCTAAGCGTGCATTTTTATCAAAGCGTGATAAAATTGACACATAACAGCAGTGTTCAATCAGCGTTCAATCGAAGTGAAAAAGAAGGAAAACAGAAGCACACCAATCTAACAAAACAAAGAAAACTGAAGAACTAATAACAAATGTGAGTCACTTACTCCTCAGATCACTCACCTCCTGATTGTTGCATCTGATTACATAGCACAGAACTACCTTACTTGGACATTTCATAAACCATCCATTTCACCTACAAATGCCTGTATCTGTATTATTGTAATTTTGTTTTTTAAGCACAGCTGCATCAATGCAATTTTACCTGCAAACACTTAAAACATCTAACATAATTACCATTGCTTCTTAAACCTCTCACAATCCTTTCATTTCTTACACTCTAAATACTTTTCTGCACCCACTTTATCTACGCTTTTGACTCATTTCATACTAAATCTACACCCCTTGAGCCTACACTGCTTTTCTCACCTGCATTTCTGCAATTCTTCTGCTCGGATTGCCTTAGTCTCCTCTCCTACTTCCACTTTCCCTCAACCTATTTACCTACTTAACACTATGTCAAGGTTTTCTTGTACTCCCCACATCACTCAGTGTCTACCTAATAATGTATCTTTAGCCTTCCCCCCTAGTCTCCTCCACCTCCTCCTCTCTCCCCTCCTCTGTCTCCCCTCCATCCCTCTGTTTCCTTCCCCCACCTTTCCTGTTACCCCACTTTCATTCACCTCTGCCCCATGGTCCTGCTACCCCACAACTCAGCCCTGCTCCCTCTCTCCCTTCCCTGTCACCTCCCCACACCCCCATCCACATCACACTGACCTCCCTCCCTGCCCACCTCCTGCAGTTTCCCCTCCTATCTCAGGCACCCGTACCATCACTACTCTCTCATCATCCCTGCCCTCAAACTTAATCCCACCTCATCGCTACAGCAACCCTGAAAATCTAATTCACATCTCTCCCACAAACTCATACCCCCTATCCTGTGCCCTCTGGAATGCCAGATCTGTTTATAACAAACTGGTCCCCACTCATGACCTTTTCATTTCCAACTCCCTACACCTACTAGCCATTACTGAAACTTGGATTACGCCCTCTGACACTACTTCTGCTGCTGCTCTCTCTGCTGGGGGCCTTACATTCACACACACACCCCGACCTGGGGGTCGCCATGGGGGTGGTGTTGGGGTCCTTTTACCTTCTAGTTACTCCTACCAACTCATACCACCAGAACCATCCCTTATATTCTCTACATTTGAGGTCCACGCCATATGCCTCTTCCAACCAGTCCATCTTAGAGTAGCTGTCATTTACCGCCCCCCTGGCACTGCTTCCAAATTAATCGACAACTTTGCTTCCTGGCTTCCTCACTTCCTCTCTTCTGACATTCCCACCATTATCCTAGGCGATTTCAACATCCCTATTGACATCCCCACACAATCCCCTGCCTCTAAACTCCTTAACCTCACCTCTTCACTTGGTCTCTCCCAGCGGACCTCCTCACCCTCCCATGTGAATGGGAGCTCACTGGATCTGGTCTTCACTCACCGCTGTGATATTTCTGATTTTTCCAACTCCCCATTTCCCCTCTCTGACCACCACCTGCTCTCCTTCAACCTATCTCTCTCGACTTCCCCATCTCTACCTCCTAAGGCTACCATCACTAAGCGTAACATTGAAGCTATTGACACCACATTCCTTTCCTCCCTGTTTGACTCACCTCTCTCTCCTATTCTCTCTCTCTCATGCCCTGAACAAGCCACTTCCACATACAATGCTTCCCTTACTTCTGCTCTTGACTCTGTTGCTCCACCAACCACTATTCACCCTCACAAATTAACACCTCAACCCTGGCACACCAAATGCACCAGATATCTGCAAAAATGCTCACGTACGGCTGAGCGACACTGGAGGAAATCACGCTCTAAGGCAGACTTTCTCCATTTCAAACTTATGCTCTCATCCTTCAGTGCTGCCCTTTCTCTTGCTAAACAGTCATACTTCAAGAACCTCATCTCCTCCCAGTCTTCCAACCCCCGGCGCCTCTTTGCCACTCTCAACTCACTCCTCTGCCCACCTCCACCTCGTCTCCCTTCCTCACTCTCTGCTCTTGACTTTGCCACTTACTTCACATCCAAAATTGACTCCATACGTCAGGACATCACATCACACCAGACTATCAGTAACCAGCCTTCTCCCAACCCTTACGAACCCTCCCCATCCCTCGCACCAACTCTGTCATCTTTCTCCCATGCATCTGAAGAGGAAGTCATGGCCCTCATTCGTTCCTGTCCCCTCACCACCTCCCCACTTGACCCAATCCCCTCCCGCCTCCTTTGCCACCTCTCTTCTTCTGCTTTTTCCCATCTTTCCCACCTTCTTAATCTCTCCCTCTCATCAGGCACTGTCCCCTCTGCCTTCAAGCACGCTCTCATCTCTCCTATTCTTAAAAAACCTACCCTTGATCCAAACACTCTCTCCAACTACCGACCCATCTCTCTCCTCCCTTTTGCCTCCAAACTCCTTGAGCGTATTGTCTACAACCGCCTTACTTCCTTTCTTTCCTCACAATCACTGCTTGACCCATTCCAGTCTGGCTTCCGTCCTCTCCACTCCACTGAAACTGCCCTTACAAAAGTATGCAATGACCTCCATGCTGCTAAATCTAAGGGACACTACTCTCTACTTATTCTACTTGATCTCTCTGCTGCTTTTGACACTGTGGACCATCCTCTCCTACTGCAAATCCTTCACTCCATTGGTCTGCGTAACACAGCCCTCTCTTGGTTGTCGTCCTACCTTTCTCTGACGTCCTAGTGGATGCTGGGAACTCCGTAAGGACCATGGGGAATAGCGGCTCCGCAGGAGACAGGGCACATCTAAAGAAAGCTTTAGGATCACCTGGTGTGCACTGGCTCCTCCCCCTATGACCCTCCTCCAAGCCTCAGTTAGATTTCTGTGCCCGACGAGAAGGGTGCACACTAGGGGCTCTCCTGAGCTTTGTGAAAGTTTTAGTTTAGGTTTATTATTTTCAGTGAGACCTGCTGGCAACAGGCTCACTGCATCGAGGGACTAAGGGGAGAAGAAGCGAACTCACCTGCGTGCAGAGTGGATTGGGCTTCTTAGGCTACTGGACATTAGCTCCAGAGGGACGATCACAGGTTCAGCCTGGATGGGTCACCGGAGCCGCGCCGCCGGCCCCCTTACAGAGCCAGAAGAGCGAAGAGGTCCGGAAAAGTCGGCGGCAGAAGACTTTCCTGTCTTCAGATAAAGGTAGGCGCACAGCACCGCAGCTGTGCGCCATTGCTCTCAGCACACTTCACACTCCGGTCACTGAGGGTGCAGGGCGCTGGGGGGGCAGCGCCCTGAGACGCAATAAATCGTTAGAAAACCTTTTATGGCTAAAATAAATGCATCACATATAACTCCTGGGCTATATGGATGCATTTAACCCCTGCCAAAACATACAAGAAAACGGATGATAAGGACGCCGAGAAAGGGGCGGAGCCTATCTCCTCAGCACACTGGCGCCATTTTCCCTCACAGCTCAGTTGGAGGGAAGCTCCCTGGCTCTCCCCTGCAGTCACTACACTACAGAAAGGGGTTAAAAAAGAGAGGGGGGCACAAATTAGGCGCAGTATAAACAATACAGCAGCTATAAAGGGAAAAACACTCATATAAGGTTATCCCTGTATATATATAGCGCTCTGGTGTGTGCTGGCAAACTCTCCCTCTGTCTCCCCAAAGGGCTAGTGGGGTCCTGTCCTCTATCAGAGCATTCCCTGTGTGTGTGCTGTGTGTCGGTACGTTTGTGTCGACATGTATGAGGAGAAAAATGATGAGGAGACGGAGTAGAGTGTCTGTAATAGTGTTGTCACCCCCTGGGGGGTCGACACCTGAGTGGATGTACTGTGGAAATTGCGTGACAGTGTCAGCTTTGTATAAAAGACAGTGGTTGACATGAGACAGCCGGCTACTCAGCTTGTGCATGTCCAGACGTCTCATATAGGGGCTCTAAAGCGCCCGTTACCTCAGATACAGACGCCGACACGGATACTAATTCCTGTGTCGACGGTGAAGAGACAACCGTGATTTCCAAATAGGGCCACACATTGCATGATTGAGGCAATGAAAAAAGCTTACACTTTATGATAATATGAATACCACCAAAAAAAAAGGGGTATTATGTTGGTGAGGAAAAACTTCCTGTAGTTTTCCTGAATCTGAGAAATAAAATGCGTGGGTTTCCCCCCGATAACAATTGATAATTTCTAAAAAGTTATTGGCAGTATACCTTTTCCCGCCAGAGGTTAGGGTGCGTTGGGAAACACCCCCTAGGGGGGATAAGGCGCTCACACGCTTGTAAGAACAAGGGCTCTACCCTCTCTTGAGATGGCCGCCCTTAAGGATCCTGCTGATAGAAAGCAGGAGGGTATCCTAAAATGTATTTACACACATACTGGTGTTATACTGCGACCAGCAATCGCCTCAGCCTGGATGTGCAGTGCTGGGTTGGCGTGGTCGGATTCCCTGACTGGAAATATGATATCCTAGATAAGGACAGTATATTATTGCCTATAGAGCAATTAAAAGATGCATTTCTATATATGCATGATGCACAGCGGAATATTTGCCGACTGGCATCAAGTATAAGTGCGTTGTCCAATTATACCAGTAAAGTGGTCAGGTGATGCGGATTCCAAACGGCATTTGGAAGTATTGCCTTAAAAGAGGGGATGTACCCCAGGTCGCCTCTCAAAATAAGACGCCGTATTATCAGGCGCAGGCCTGGTTGGCAAGCGGACAAAAGGGTTCTTCTTTTCTGCTCGTGACAGAGGGAGAGGAAAATGGCTGCAGAGATCAGCCAGTTCCAAGGAACAGAAACTCTTTTCCGCCTCTGCCAAGCCCTCAGTATGACGCTAGGGCTTTACAAGTTCAGGCACGGTGGGGTCCCGTTCTCAATTAATTTCAGTGCGCAGTGGGCTCACTCGCAAGTAGACCCCTGGATCCTTCTGGTAATATTTCAGGGGTACAAATTGGAATTCGAGACGTATCCCCCTCGCCGTTTCCAAAGGTCTGTTTTACCGACGTCTCCCGCTGACAGGGAGGCAGTTTTGGAAACCATTCACAAGCTGTATTCCCAGCAGGTGATAATCAAGGTACCCCTCCTGCAACAGGGAACGGGGTATTATTCCACACTATTGTGGTACCGAAGCCAGACGGCTCGGGGAGACCGATTTTAAAATCTAAAATCTAAAATCTTTGAACACTTGCATACAGAGGTTCAAATTCAAAATTGAGTCACTCAGAGCAGTGATTGCAAACCTGGAAGAAGGGGACTACATGATGTCTCGGGACATCAAGGATGCTTACCTTCATGTCAAAATTTACCCTTCTCACCAAGGGTATTTCAGGTTATGGTACAGAACTGTCACTATCAGTTCGGACGCTGCCGTAGGGATGGTCCACGGCACCCCGGGTCTTTACTGAAGTAATGACCGTAATGATGATATTCCTTCGAAGGAAGGGAATTTTAGTTATCCGTTACTTGGACGATTCCCTGATAAGGGTAAGATCCAGGGAACAGTTGGAGATCGGTGTAACACTATATCAGGTAGTGTTGCGGCAGCACGATTGGATTCTCAATATTCCAAAATCGCAGCTGGTTCCGACGACTTGTCTTCTGTTCCTAGGGATGATCCTGGACACAGTCCAGAAAGAAGGTGTTTCTCCCGGAGGAGAAAGCCAGGGAGTTATCCGAGCTAGTCAGGAACCTCCTAAAACCGAACCAAGTCTCAGTGCATCAATGCACAAGGGTTCTGGGTAAAAATGGTGGCTTCCTACGAAGCAATCCCATTCGGCAGATTCCACGCAAGACTTTCCAGTGGAACCTACTGGACAAATGGTCCGGGTCGCATCTTCAGATGCTTCAGCGGATAACCCTGTCACCGGGGACAAGGGTATCCCTCCTGTGGTGGTTGCAGAGTGCTCATCTTCTAGAGGGCCGCAGATTCGGCATTCGGGACTGGGTCCTGGTGGCCACGGATGCCAGCCTGCGAGGCTGGGGAGCAGTCACACAGGGAAGGAATTTCCAGGGCTTATGGTCAAGCCTGGAGACATCTCTTCATATAAACATTCTGGAACTAAGGGCCATTTACAATGCCCTAAGTCAAGCGAAACCCCTGCTTCAGGGTCAGGCGGTATTGATCCAATCGGACAACATCACGTCAGTCGCCCACGTAAACAGACAGGGCGGCACGGGAAGCAGGGGGGCAATGGCAGAAGCTGCAAGGATTCTTCGCTGGGCGGAAAATCATGTGATAGCACTGTCAGCAGTGTTCATTCCGGGAGTGGACAACTGGGAAGCAGACTTCCTCAGCAGACACGACCTTCACCCGGGAGAGTGGGGACTTCACCCAGAAGTCTTCCACCTGATTGTAAACCGTTGGGAAAAACCAAAGGTGGACATAATGGCGTCCCGTCTAAACAAAAAACTAGACAGATATTGCGCCAGGTCAGGGGACCCTCAGGCAATAGCGGTGGACGCTCTGGTAACACCGTGGGTGTACCAGTCAGTGTATGTGTTCCCTCCTCTGCCTCTCATACCAAAAGTACTGAGAATCATAAGAAGGAGAGGAGTAAGAACTATACTCGTGGTTCCGGATTGGCCAAGAAGGACTTGGTATCCGGAACTTCAAGAGATGCTCACGGACGAACCGTGGCCTCTACCTCTAAGAAAGGACCTGCTCCAGCAGGGGCCTTGTCTGTTCCAAGACTTACCGCGGCTGCGTTTGACGGCTTGGCGGTTGAACGCCGGATCCTGAAGGAAAAAGGCATTCCAGATGAAGTCATCCCTACCCTGGTCAAGGCCAGGAAGGACGTAACCGCAAAACATTATCACCGCATTTGGCGAAAATATGTTGCGTGGTGGGAGGCCAAGAAGGCCCCTACAGAGGAATTTCAACTGGGTCGTTTCCTCCATTTCCTGCAAACAGGACTGTCTATGGGCCTAAAATTAGGGCCCATTAAGGTTCAAATTTCGGCCCTGTCGATTTTCTTCCAAAAGGAACTGGCTTCAGTGCCTGAAGTTCAGACATTTGTAAAAGGGGTACTGCATATACAGCCTCCTTTTGTGCCTCCAGTGGCACCTTGGGATCTCAATGTTGTGTTGAGTTTCCTAAAGTCACATTGGTTTGAACCACTCACCACTGTGGACTTAAAATATCTCACATGGAAGGTGACGATGCTGTTAGCCCTGGCTTCAGCCAGGCGTGTGTCAGAACTGGCGGCTTTATCATATAAAAGCCCTTATTTAATATTTCATTCTGACAGGGCAGAATTGAGGACTTCTCCTCAATTTCTACCTAAGGTGGTTTCTGCATTTCACATGAAGCAACCTATTGTGGTACCTGCGGCTACTAAGGACTTGGAGGATTCCAAGTTGCTTGACGTGGTCAGGGCCCTGAAAATATATGTTTCCAGGACGGCTGGAGTCAGAAAATCTGACTCGCTGTTTATCCTGTATGCACCCAACAAACTGGGTGCTCCTGCTTCTAAGCAGACGATTGCTCGTTGGATTTGTAGTACAATTCAGCTTGCACATTCTGTGGCAGGCCTGCCACAGCCAAAAATCTTAAAATGCCCACTCCACAAGGAAGGTGGGCTCATCTTGGGCAGCTGCCCGAGGGGTCTCGGCTTTACAACTTTGCCGAGCAGTTACTTGGTCAGGAGCAAATACGTTTGTAAACTTCTACAAATTTGATACCCTGGCTGAGGAGGACCTGGAGTTCTCTCATTCGGTGCTGCAGAGTCATCCGCACTCTCCCGCCCGTTTGGGAGCTTTGGTATAATCCCCATGGTCCTTACGGAGTTCCCAGCATCCACTAGGACGTCAGAGAAAATAAGAATTTACTTACCGATAATTCTATTTCTCGTAGTCCGTAGTGGATGCTGGGCGCCCATCCCAAGTGCGGATTGTCTGCAATACTGGTACATAATTATTGTTACCAAAAAATTCGGGTTATTGTTGTAGTGAGCCATCTTTTATAGAGGCTTCTCTATTATCATGCTGTTAACTGGATTCAGATCACAAGTTGTACAGTGTGATTGGTGTGGCTGGTATGAGTCTTACCCGGGATTCAAAATCCTTCCTTACTGTGTACGCTCGTCCGGGCACAGTATCCTAACTGAGGCTTGGAGGAGGGTCATAGGGGGAGGAGCCAGTGCACACCAGGTGATCCTAAAGCTTTCTTTAGATGTGCCCTGTCTCCTGCGGAGCCGCTATTCCCCATGGTCCTTACGGAGTTCCCAGCATCCACTACGGACTACGAGAAATAGAATTATCGGTAAGTAAATTCTTTTTTTCTGACCGTTCATTCTCTGTCTCCTCTCATGACTCCACCTCCCCCTCACTTCCACTAACTGTAGGGGTACCCCAAGGTTCTGTCCTTGGTCCTCTTCTCTTCTCTCTCTATACGTCCTCACTAAGTAAGCTCATTAGTTCTTTTGGTTTCCAATATCATCTCTATGCTGATGACACTCAAATCTATCTTTCCTCTCCAGACCTCTCCCCTACTCTCCTCACTCGTATCTCCAACTGTCTCTCTGCTATCTCTTTCTGGATGTCCCAGCTCTTTCTTAAACTTAACATGTCTAAGACCGAGCTGATCATCTTCCCTCCCTCCCGCATAACTTCACCTCCTACAATCTCATTATCTATTGATGGCACTACTATCTCCTCTACCCCCCAAGTGCGCTGTCTTGGAATAATCCTTGACTCCTCCCTCTCCTTCAAACCACACATTCAGCACCTCTCACAAACCTGCCGTTTTCATCTAAAAAATATTTCCAGGATCAGACCCTTTCTGACCCAGGATGCTACTAAGACTCTTATCCACTCACTGGTCATCTCCAGACTGGACTACTGTAATCTCTTCCTGACTGGCATTCCTGACAAATACCTCTCTCCACTCCAATCTATCCTCAATGCTGCTTCCCGGCTCATTTTCCTCACCAAACGCACTACGTCCACCTCTCCTCTCTTACTAGTCCTTCACTGGCTCCCCTTCCCTTTCAGAATCCATTTCAAGCTTCTCACACTTGCTTACAAAGCCCTCACCCACTCCTCTCCCATCTACATCTCTGATCTTATCTCGCTTTACACTCCCACCCGTCCTCTTCGCTCTGCTAATGCACACCGACTCCTGCCTACGGATTACTTCCTCCCACTCCTACCTCCAAGATTTTTCACGTGCTGCACCACTTCTCTGGAATTCCCTACCTCTCCCCCTCAGACTCTCCTCCTCTCTACAAAACTTCAAACGGGCTCTCAAGACCCACTTCTTCACCAAACCCAGCCAAATCTCATCCTAAACCTCTGTTCCACGCTCTCTATGTACCCCATCTGTCTCACCCCTGTCTGTCTACCCCTCCCTTTTAGAATGTAAGCTCTCACGAGCAGGGCCCTCTTCCCTCATGTGCTTACTCTTTTCTTACTTTAATAATCTTCAGCTGCACCAAATCCAGCAGTCTTCTGCCACCTGATACTTATTCCAGTGTCATCTGCTGATGTAGCTATGTTTATTTACCCTGTACTTGTCCTATATTGTCGTCAACTGTAAGTTGCTGTTTTCCTGTTTGATTATTTGTTTATGTACTCTGTAATTGGGCACTGCGGAACCCTTGTGGTGCCATATAAATAAAGGATAATAATAATAATAAATAATATAATATATAGCAGTACGGTACAGTAGGCCACTGCTCTACCTACCTCTGTGTCGTCAAGTATACTATCCATCCATACCTGTGGTGCATTTTAGAAAAAAACATCTCGGGAGAGCAATCTATAAATCCATAATTTTTCAGACAGCAACAGTGGGTATTGTAATAGTCACCCAATCCATCACTTTTATAGGGTTACATGCACCCACATGCTACAGCCTGTCTCAATAATTTTACTGTCACGCTGTGTGTGTTTGTGTTTTTATTTGGGTATTTTTTGTTGTTGTAGAACTACAGGTACCAGCAAGCCCGTTATTTCCCCGCCTGCTGGTACTTGAGGTTCTCCAAGTACCAGCAAGCGGGGGAGGCTTGCTGAGCCTTGTAGTTCCACAACAAAAAAAACAATATTCTTTTTTACACACATGGCTATCAGCCCGGCACCCACCACCCAGGGGTGCTGGGGACAGCCTCGGGCTTCACCTCTGGCCCTTGGGTGCCTCGAGGGGAGGAACCTCTTGATTTAAGGGGTCCCCACTCCTCCAGGGAACCCCGGCCAGGGTTGACTAGTTGGAGGGGTAATGCCAGGGACGCAGGGACCTACATAAAAGTGTCCCCCGGCTGTGGCATTATCTCTCTGGCTAGTGGAGCCCGGTGCTGGTTTTAAAAATATGGGGGACCCCTACATCTTTTGTCCCACGTATTTTTGGAACCTGGACCGTTCTAAGAGCCCGGTGCTGGTTGTCTAAATACGGGGAACCCCTGTCCAATTTTCCCCCCAGTATTTAAATAACCAGGACCGGCTCAAAGAGCCCGAGGCTGGTTATACTAAGGAGGGGGGACCTCACGCATTTTTTTTAACCCATTCAGACCCTTCTCCTTTAAGTTAATGGAAGCCCTGGACAACAAAATTGCATTCATGTCCTCCTCCCTCACCCTTCCCAGTCCCAAACACTCATTTTTTTTTCTTTAAAAATGTATAATATATAACAAGAACAATGAGCAGGCAGGCAGCGGGCATTGGCGGCATCGGACTGAGATAGAAATTAGTGGTGGAGGGCTGGGTCAGTTGATTGTGGGAGAGTTTGTAAGCCATTGGCGGTGGCAGCGGGTATCGGCTCAGAGGCAGTAGCGGGCATTGGCTAAGGGTCATCGGCAGGATTCGGCGGAAATTATGGCTGTAGTGCCTCACTAGCCACTGAACTCACCGCACGCCACTGCGGGACAGATGTAACATGCAGAGAGAGGTAGATTTGGGAGGGGGAATGTCCTAGCATAACTGTTAATTGCAGTGTAATACTGTAATTCAGCTGTGCAGCATTTGTGGCTAAATGTCAAAGAAGACAGTATTTACCCTGCATGCAAAACAATAAATGTATTTGAACATACCTCCCAACTATACCAATTTTTGCAGGACAGTCACTTTTTTTGGGAATGTCCAGCTAACCCAAACAACCCCTCCCCCCCCCCTGTGGGGGCCGCAGTGTCCCATAGTCATGGGGAAGGGGGGGGGGGGGGGGTGGAAGGCTCCCTGTAGCTTGTTGCTCTGCAAATATGCACATTGTGGGTAATTTAGACCTGATCGCTAGGGTGTGTTTTGTGCATCCCTGTAATCAGGTAGTTGCCGCCTACAGCGGAAGGGAAAATTTGCTGTGCAGGTGTGTGATCACATGTGCACAAGAGCTGCACAGCTCAGCACTTACTCAGCCATTGAGGTGACGTCACAAATCCTCCCACAAAACGCCGGGTCCCTCCAGTGTTTTTCCGGACACTCCCTAGAAACATTCAGTTGCCACCCACACAAACACCCTCTTCTTGTCAATCTTCTTGTGATCTCCGGACCGTCGCACTTACGCATTGTGGCGCATACGCATGTGCAGTGCAGACCTGATTGCCCGCTGGGTGAAAATAAATTGAAGCGATCTGGTCTGAATAAGCCTCAATGTCTATTCACGGGAGACAGAGGGGCTGGGGCATGGCCAGCAGCTCACAGAGCACCTATAATGACAAAAATGGGAGACATGGCTCATGATCGCGATATACCTGCGAAGGTACGCCCTCTACTGATTGACAGGCAGAGGCATTCGCATTTTCTGCGGGGCACCCGGAGAAAATGTAGGCACACGCACAGGATGGACCCTGCGTATATGCCCCCATCCTCTTCATAGTTTTTGCGGTTGTAACGCGTATTACGATCCAAACTATGTCTTATATACACGAGCAGTGTGAAAATGGGGGTAATTCGATGGGGGTAATTCCAAGTTGATCGCAGCAGGAATTTTGTTTGCAGTTGGGCAAAACCATGTGTACTGCAGGGGAGGCAGATATAACATGTGCAGAAAGAGTTAGATTTGGGTGAGTTATTTTGTTTCTGTGCAGGGTAAATACTGACTGCTTTATTTTTACACTGCAAATTAGATTGCAGATTGAACACACCACACCCAAATCTAACTCTCTCTGCACATGTTAAATCTGCCTTCCCTGCAGTGCACATAGGTGGTCATTCCGAGTTGTTCGCTCGGTAATTTTCTTCGCATCGCAGCGATTTTCCGCTTAATGCGCATGTGCAATGTTCGCACTGCGACTGCGCCAAGTAAATTTGCTATGCAGTTAGGAATATTACTCACGGTTTTTTCATCGTTCTGGTGATCGTAATGTGATTGACAGGAAGTGGGTGTTTCTGGGCGGAAACAGACCGTTTTAGGGGCGTGTGGGAAAAAATGCTACCGTTTCTGGGAAAAACGCGGTAATGGCTGGAGAAACGGAGAAGTGTCTGGGCGAACGCTGGGTGTGTTTGTGACGTCAAACCAGGAACGACAAGCACTGAACTGATCGCACTGGCAGAGTAAGTCTCGAGCTACTCAGAAACTGCACAGAGATGTCTTATCGCAATATTGCAAATCTTTCGTTAGCAATTTTAAGATGCTAAGATTCACTCCCAGTAGGCGGCGGCTTAGCGTGTGCAATGCTGCTAAAAGCAGCTTGCGAGCGAACAACTCGGAATGAGGGCCATGGGGGGTAATTCTGAGTTGATCGCAGCAGGATTTTTGTTAGCAGTTGGGCAAAACCATGTGCACTGCATTTACGAACAGATGATTTTTTATATAAATTTTAAAATGTTAGTAAATGTGTGTTTTTTTTTCAACCTGGAAGCCCAACATCGATTAAGATCGATCTTAAATAGACCCCTGGGTTTTAAGGATAACCATGGTTGAGTCCAATGGTTAATTCACATTGACCGAAGTTCTAATTAAGTCACCTGTGCTCAAGCATGATATCCTTAAAATCTGGATTGCAATGACAGCATTTGGGAACTATGCCTAAGGGTTTAATTTTTACATTTATCCACTGACAATAAATCTACCTACAATATCCCTGTAACTGTTATGATTACAGTATTTCACTAAATAATTTAATTTGCTGAACCTTCTGTAAAAAGAAATATTAAGATGCTGTAATTCCCAGATGCAGCAAATTTGTTAGCTAGTGGGCAAAACCATGTGCACTGCAGGGATGGGGGGGGGGGGGGCAGATATAACATTTGCAGAGAGGTTTAGGTGGGTTATATTGTTTGTGTGCAGGGTAAATACTGGCTGTTTTGTTTTTACACTGCAATTTAGATTTCAGTTTGAACACACCGCACCAAAATCTAACTCTCTCTGCACATATTATACACCCCCCCCCCCTGCAGTGTACATGGTTTTAGCTAATAAATTTGCTGCTGTGATCAGATCTGAGTTAAGCCCTATGTATTTGGCACTGGCAAAGGGTTAGAGGCCTTGCTGTAGAGCTCACACCTTTCTTATCATGCATTGTAATATTTCCTATGTCCTGATGTTGTGCTCTCTGCTCCATCCAAGTAAACAGCAATGTAGCGTGGCTATCAAAGAGCGTGAAGATTGCAGATTTCCTGGGATTAATGCTAAAGAATGCTATTATAGAGGCTGCTGCTTTAATTCAAGTGTCACTGGGGTTAAATGGTGTTTTTACCTTAAAAACACAGGTAGAGTATGCAGTACAGTGGTAGAGTGGGAGCATGTAGTGCTATTGATTACAGATTTGATGGAGCTTAAACATGGATAAGGTCCATAGCTATAAGAGTTTATCTTGTGTATCCTTTATTCTTAGTCATGGTCAGATAAGATTAGAAAATACCATTTAAGTGGAAATTTCCTGTTAGCTGTTTCAGCTAAATTGCACCAGTTAAAAAAAAAAAAAAAAAACTAAGCTGCTGTAATTCCTGGATGTTTCCTTACTGCATCAACAGGAAGTGACAAGAAACAATGTAATGTGGAACCGTACAGCAGAAGGGATTGCGGCTACCCCACAATAAGTGCAGCGGAATGTAAGAAGAGGAATTGTTGCTTTGACTGCAGCATTCCCGGGGTTAACTGGTGTTTCTTCAAGTCACAAGGTATGGAGCTGCTGTATAGTTACTCGCAAGTCAGTAGTTGTATGATGCTCACACCTGTTAAGCTGGATACACACAGAATGCCCTACACAGGGGGTGAAATGAGCGCCCCCCCACCCCCCGTACGCTCAGTACACATCACGCTGTGCTGAGTGGGGGGAGAGATGTGTGCTGAGCAGTTCGCTCAGCACAAATCTCCCCAAAATCGGGCCGTGAATACGGACCTTTAAACTGGATCCACACTTAGATTATCTGTCCAATTTTTTTTTTCTAGTTGAAGCAAAATTATGCTAATATGTGGCAGCAAATGACAATTGACCATTTGCTCACAAACACTGGAAAACATCCAAAAATGGTCATTTAGATAAATTGGTTAAATCCATTTCATTTAGCTAATTTATCCAAACTACCTTTATTGTATCTTTGTGGGTGAATGATGTGTGGGTCAGTGTTGAGGGTGGTGGAGGAGATGGGTAATAGGCACAGCAGGGTGTGGACAGTCAAATAGTGTGCTTAGAGGTTCAGAGTCATTGTATGAGACTCTGGCAACAGTGACTTGATGAGTCTGGTGTCCATAGGGTGGGACGCACTAACCTTTTTATGCTATTGAAATAGTTCTCCTCCTGACCGACGCAGTTCCTTGCTCCGAGGTTGGTGTATTGTCCTGTTGCAGCGCCTCTCCACTGTGGTCACAGTGAGCTGTGTGGTGTTGCTGGCGCATGCCAATCTCCCCCCAACCTCCCTCTGGCATTTCAGACCTACGTACGCATGATGGGATCTTGTATGATATGCGCGTGTACTGTAGAGATGAAAGTGGCGGTGAGGAGGCAGATCGTGAGATGGGGAAACTTTGTGGACTGTTAGCGAAGGGGAGCACTGGGCAATCTGAGTTGCAAAGAGGGCAGCAGAAGAGGTTATTGCATGTGCACTGGTGACAGGTCCATCCTTGGTGGCTAGCCTCAGTGGTAAAGGGGTACATGAGCTAGTGTCCCTTGGTCAGCCATGTACCATGGCCACCTCCCTACCTCCTATATATTCTCCCTAATCTGTCACTTTGTTACGGTCTGCTGCTGGCACTGGTGTATCGTCCTGCAGATGCCGTCTCCGCCCATTGATGTGACTTCCCCCAGAGTTAGCCACACAGAGTGACAGATCTGGGAAAATATATAGGAGATCATTACTTTCACTTGCAGCCTACCTTATTTTTTGCAGCCTAGCATGCTCCTGACCCCTTCTCTCACTAATACTTATACAACATTCATGAACTCGTCTTAAGGTTTCTTTATTATTCAGTCACACTGTCTTGGATCCAAACCATTTCCTGTGGCATTGCAGTCAAACAATTGAGCTATTTACCCTTGCATAGAAAGGTATAATCTAAGCTAGAGAATTCTATTTGGAGCTCACCTTGTACTTTGTGAAGAAATAATCAGCATTGTGGCTGAGCAGGTATATGGAGTGTGTGGCTGCACACTGCATTGATCTGCTGAGTTGCAATGCTAATAATATTTTTTTGCAAAGTACCAATAGCTTCATATAATGTTCACAATTTTTATGCAGGATCAAGTAGCTCAATTGGTAGGGTGTTTGATTAGAATTCAACAGGTTATAGATTTGAATCCTGGGTATGGTAGTCTGAGGTGTTATTTAATAAAGTGTGTTTATATATTAGTCACACATGGCTTACTTGTACAAATGGCATGTCACCAGTTAGTGCTGACTGCTGATATGCCATTTGCACAAGCAAGCCATGTGTGACTGTATATGCATTTAAGGAGGGCCCCCCGGCAATAACACAAACCATTGAGTGTCAAGTATACTAGATATATCTTCATATCTCATGTGCTTTCTCTGAGACCAATCTTGTTATGCCCCTTCCCCACGAGGCATGCGCCTTTTGTCCATATTGCAAAAATAGTGGGGGGGGGGGGGGCATATAATTCTCTGTCACAGGGCACTAAAAAGTCTAGTTATGGCTCTGGTATGCATTATGTAATCTGGCAGACCATCTCTCCAACACTGGCTGATTGGAATAGAAATCCGGTTATCTATGTGAGCAAATGACCATCAACGATTTACTCTCAAACACTAGAAAATGGACAAAAATGGTCCCCTAAACAAATTGGTTACATTTTGGGTTTAACCAATTTGTGTAATGACCATTTTTGACCACTTTTCTAGTGTTTGGGAGCAAGTGGTTAATCGACATTTGCTCCTATACATTACCAGATTTTTATTCCATCCATCCAGACTGGATAGATAGCCTAACAGATAATTGTGTAGTGTACGCCCAGGATAACTGTCAGTTATGCTTTCTTTTATGATGGCACACAAATGGGTGGGCAGATCCAGGGCAAGCACTGCCCACTCATGCATAGTTGTCAACTGATGTGAAGTTCCAGGGGGCAATCTCAGTTATAAATAAAAGTATCTGGAAATTGTCCCTAGTTTAATAAAAAAAAAAAAAAATTGATCAACTCCATTTATTTAGTATGATATCCCAGGTGATAGGATGCCGGCAGTCAGAATAACATGCTTTATTAAATAACACATCTCAAACTACAATACCCAGGATTCAAACCTATAACCTGTTGAATTCTAATCAAACACCCTACCCATTGAGCTATTTGATCCTGCATAAAAATTGTGAACATTATATGAAGCTATTGGTACTTTGAAAAAAAAAAGTATCAGCATTGCAACGCAGCAGATCCATGCATTTTGCAGCCACACACTACATGTATCTGCTCAGCCACAATGCTGATTATTTCTTCACAAAGTACAAGGTGAGCTCCAAATAGAATTCTCTATCTTAGAATTATACCTTTCTATGCCAAACCTAGAAGTCGGGCCCCCCACCCTGGGATCCCCCAGAGGGAGGCCCGCCCCGTCATGCGGCAGGCTTGTCCGTTTTGGAAGCAGGCTGACGGGCAGTCCAGGCTTGCTTCAGTCTGGGCTTGGCAGGTCTGGAAGCATGAGCTTGCTTTGGGTATGCCTGACCATGGGTACGCTTTACCTGGAGGATGAAAGGGCCAAGGAAAAGTACTTTTAGCCTTCTGCGTGGTAGGAGTCATACTAGGTAGGCAAGTTGTTTTAGCAGTAGCCAGATCAGCTACAATCTTATTGAGGTCTTCTCCAAAGAGAGTGTCTCCCTTGAAAGGAAGCACCTCCAGGGTTTTCTTGGAATCCATATCCACCGACCAGGATCTCAACCAGCTGTATAAAGTATTACCTTGGAACTGGCTCTCCACTCCCCATTATCTGGTTATCATGACTTCCTCCGCCAGTTTCCAGACTCGCTTGCTGAAGCTCGGCCACTTCTTCCTAGCAGCAGGCTCCTGGATCACTGGGCAGCAGAGGTGCTTGGGAGCCGGATGGGGGAGGAGCAATAAGGCAGGCAGCCTTTGGCACCCACACACAACCACACACACCCACACACACCAAAAAAGAACATATCCCAGTTTAACATAACGCTATGTGGTGCAAGGTATGGAGCTGGTCACTTGTATCAGACCTCTGACATTTGCCTTTTCACCTATATTGCATACTTTTTCTTGCAGGTTGTGTCTTAATTCAAGAAGTGTTCTAAGTACTTCAGCTTAGTATCTTTACTGACCCCTCTTTACCCCACACTACATAACTGACCCCTCTATACCCTACACTACATCACTGACCTTTCTATAACCATCACTGCATTACTGACCCCTCTTTACAGTACACTGACCTCTATATACCTGCTAGTACATCCCTGATGCCTATATTCCCTACGCTACATCCCTGACATCTCTATTCCCTACGCCACATCCCTGACGCCTCTATTCCCTACGCCACATCCCTGACGCCTCTATTCCCTACGCCACATCCCTGACGCCTCTATTTCCTACGCCACATCCCTGACGCCTCTATTTCCTACGCCACATCCCTGACGCCTCTATTTCCTACGCCACATCCATGACGCCTCTATTCCCTACGCCACATCCCTGACGCCTCTATTCCCTACGCCACATCCCTGACGCCTCTATTCCCTACGCCACATCCCTGACGCCTCTATTCCCTACGCCACATCCCTGACGCCTCTATTCCCTACGCTACATCCCTGACGCCTCTATTCCCTACGCTACATCCCTGACGCCTCTATACAGTACAATGCATTACTGATCCCTCTAGACCAGTGGTTCTCAAACTCGGTCCTCAGGACCCCACACAGTGCATGTTTTGCAGGTAACCCAGCAAGTGCACAGGTGTATTAATTACTCACTGACACATTTGAAAAGGTCCGCAGGTGTCACTTGTGATTCTGTGAGGAGACCTGCAAAACATGCACCGTGTGGGGTCCTGAGGACCGAGTTTGAGAACCTGTGCTCTAGACCATACATCCTCATTACATCAGAGAGTTAGTGAAACACTGGAAAAAATAAGGGTATAAGTGGACTACAGAAACTGATGCTCTAAACAAAGGAGAGAGAGAGAGTAAAGCACAAGGGAAAGTGGGCAATTGGAACACCATAGAGAGAGGAGAGATAGAAATGCCTGAAAAAGTAAAGGGGGTTGGGTATGGCATCCGGCGCTCGGGATTCCAGAGGTCACATGATCCCCAATCCTAATACTAACCCTCTGGGGGGTGGCGGATAGGGCTAACCCTCAGGGGGTGGCAGCTAGGGCTACCCCCCCCCCCCTCCTAGTGCCTTCCCTTACACCACCTCCCCTGGTCCGACTCCTAACCCTCCCTCCAATACTCACCTTCGGGATGTTGGCTGTCTGTGTGCCGGCACCAGTCTCCCAAGTGGTGTCAGGATTCCAACATCGGTCAAATGACCGCCGGTATACCGTCTGCCAGGATGGTAAATGTATCCTGAGGACAGGTAGTGAGTGTGGAGGGATAGGTGGTTCAGTAAAATGTAACGGCTCAAACTGCGATCATTCACTGATAAATTGATTTATAGCTCTCCCTTTTTAACCATTGCAATTATAAAAGCAATGTTTTTAAAACTTTTAAATAAAGCTTGTTAGCATCCCCAGCACACTGTATATGCTGGGAGATGTAGTTCTCAATATGAAAACATTTAATTACTGTATGAACTCTAATCCCCCAACTGAAACCTGGATGGTGCTCCTGGCAAGTGACATCCTTGCCAATTTTATTTATTATTTATTTATTACCAGTTATTTATATAGCGCACACATATTCCGCAGCGCTGTACAGAGAATATTTGCCCATTCACATCAGTCCCTGCCTCAGTGGAGTTTACAATCTATATTCCCTATCACATGTACACACAGACACATTAACACTAGGGTTAATTTTTGTTGGGAGCCAATTAACCTACCAGTATATTTTTGGATTGTGGGAGGAAACCGGAGTACCCGGAGGAAACCCACGCAAGTACGGGGAGAATATACAAACTCTACACAGTTAGGGCCATGGTGGGAATCGAATCCATGACCTCAGTGCTGTGAGGCAGTAATGCTAACCATTACACCATCCGTACTGCCCAAAGGGGTAGATACGCCCCTGAGGGTCAGGGCCAGCAACAGAAATCTTGGGCCCCAGTACACTGATATCTCTGGGGCCCCCTTAAGCCCCCCTTAACTTGGCAGAGGAATCTTTAAAAAAAAAATGGAGCCTTTGACTCGGACCGTCAGTGAGGCCGGCAGGTGGTTTTCATACTGGGCTTATCCAGCTCTTCGGTGGCGGTGGCAGGGACATTCAGAAAAGGGCCAGCACAGCAACATGCATAATAATGGCAATACAGTATGGACCACAGGGACTGGACAAAGTGATGGGGTAAAAGGAGGGGGGAGGGTTTAGTTGGCCTGTTGACACTGCAGCATACTTACGACTGCAAGGGATATAGGACTCTTGAGTTCACGGGCCAATTTCATGGCAGTCTCGGATAGGAGGGCATTGTGGATTCACCAAGGGAATGCTGATGCTGACTCCAAGAAGAAAGGGAGTCTCTTCCCTATGAAGGTGAAGCCTTGTTTGGCGACGGCCTAGTTAATTTGATCTCGGCAGCTCCCGCAGGTAAGTCAACCTTCTTGCCCTATGTTCCCTCTCAACGGATGAAGACGCATCATTATCTACCACAGTCATTTTGGCCCAATAGATATGCAAGAAGTTAAGATTCCCCTTTCTTTGCAGGTAGAGGAAGGAGAAGGAAGAGGTCTGTAGCCTCTTCAAGATCGCAGGAGCAGAGATTGTCCTCTGCTTCTGCCAAATCCACTGCATGACGCTGGGGCTTTCTTGCAGGAGCCCACACCAGTGGGGGCACGTCTAAAACTCTTCAGTCAGTTCTGGATTCATTCGGACCTGGACTCGTGGGTTTTACAAATAGTGTCCCAAGGGTACAAACTGGGGTTTCAAGACGTTCCCCCTCACCGATTGTTCAAATTGGCCTTAGTCAGCAGGGAGAAGGTTTTTATTCAAGCCTCTTCGTGGTCCCGAAGCCGGACGGCTCAGTCAGACAAATCTAAAATCTGAAATCCCTCAATTTCTTCCTAAAGAAATTCAATTTCAAGATGGAATCTCTCAGGGTAGTGATCTCCAGTCCGGAGGAAAGAGATTTCATGGTTTTGGTAGACATAAAGGATGCCTACTTACATGTTCCCATTTAGCCACTGCATCAAGCTACCTAAGGTTTGCAATTCAGGATTGTCATTACCAATTTCAGACATTGCCGTTTGGTCTGTCCACGGCTCCGAGGATTTTCACCAGGGTGATGGCGGAAATGATGGTTCTCCTTCGCAAGCAAGGAGTCACAATTATCCCGTACTTGGATGATCTCCTGATAAAGGCGAGATCCAGGGACCAGTTGGTGCAAAACATTGCACTCTCCCTGACAGTTCTTCAACAACATGGTTGGCTCCTACACTTGCCAAAATCGCAGTTGGTCCCAATGACGCGGTAGTTGTTTTTGGGAGTCATACTGGACACAGAAGAGGTTTTCTTCCAGGGGAAAGGCTATGGAGATCCAGAGTCTGGTCAAACAAATTCTGAAACCAGCAAGAGTGTTAATCCATCAATGCATTCGGTTGCTGGGGAAGATGGTTGTGGCCTACGAGGCCATTCAGTTTGGCAGGTTCCATGCCAGAGTGTTCCAGTGGGACCTGTTGGACAAGTGGTCCGGATCCCACCTACACATGCACCGGAGGATAATCCTGTCTTCCAAGACCAGAATCTCACTCCATTGGTGGCTGCACAGTTCTCACCTCCTAGAGGGGCGATGGTTCGGGATCCAGCACTGGATCCTAGGGACCACAGATGCAACCCTCCGAGGCTGGGGAGCAGTCACACAGGGGGAAAACGTCCAAGGAAGATGGTCAAGTCAGGAAAGTTGTCTCCACATAAATGTTCTGGAGTTAAGGGCCATTTAATAACTGCAGACACAGTACACACTGGGACGGGTGCCCAGCATCCTCTACAGACTAAGAGAAAAGGATTTACCGGTAGGTATTAAAATCCTAGTTTCTCTAACGTCCTAGAGGATGCTGGGGACTCCGTAAGGACCATGGGGATAGACGGGCTCCGCAGAGTTCATGATCTTCACTGAGGTAACGCACAGCACTGCAGCTGTGCGCCATTGCTCCCATACACCTCACATACTCCGGTCACTGTAAGGGTGCAGGGCGCAGGGGGGGCACCCTGGGCAGCAATATAAACCTCTTTTTGGCAAAAATATAACATATATACAGCTGGGCACTGTATATATGTATGAGCCCCCGCCAATTTTACAGTTTAAGCGAGACAGAAGCCCGCCGCCGAGGGGGCAGGGCTTCTCCCTCAGCACTCACCAGCGCCATTTTTTCTCCACAGCACCGCTGAGAGGAAGCTCCCCGGACTCTCCCCTGCTTATACCACGGTAGAGAAGATGGTTGAAAAGAGGGGGGGGGGGGGCACAAAATTTGGCGCAAATTACATACAGCAGCGCTACTGGACAAACATTAAGATACTGTGTTATTCCTGGGTTATATAGCGCTGGGGTGTGTGCTGGCATACTCTCTCTCTGTCTCTCCAAAGGGCCTTGTGGGGAAACGGTCTCCAGAAAAAGCATTCCCTGTGTGTGTGGTGTGTCGGTACACGTGTGTCGACATGTCTGAGGAAGAAGGCTATATTAGAGAGGATTGGGAGCAAATGAATAATGGTAATGGGACCTGATTCAGGTTGGATCGCAATCCAACTGCAAAAACTGCTAAGAGCATACGCATCCGCCTGCATTTTCTGCGGCACCCCACAGATAATGCGATCGCCTCTGCCTGTGAATCGGTGAAGGGGGGGGGGGGGGGAGGGGGGTCAACAACACTCCATTTCCAAGTCGGAGATGGAGCGGTGCGGGGGCACGGTTTCAAAATGGGGTCGGCAACGGAGAAACAGGAGGTGTGGTCAGAGCAGCTGCATGACATCACATGGGCCGGACTCTGCCAGTGGAGCCCCAGCATCATGAGGTAGATTTTGTAGAGGCCGGGGAGGACTTCTGTTCCTGGGAACTAGCTGTGTTGTGCAGCTTTATTCCTCTGCCCCTACCTCTGGCAAGAAAGGACACACCTCGCACTTTCTTGTTTCTTTGTGACCGAAAGGACTGCATTTGAAAATGCATAGCTTTCTTATGCTGTGAGGGAACATAAGGTAAAAATTTGATTTTCCAACTGTAGCTGTGCGTGTTAATGCTTTGTCCACCCTAGGGGAGGATTCCCATCGTAACCTATCCATTGATGGGAAAGGATACGCCATAAGAATCCTTTTGGAAATCTGCAGTCTTTTATCTGGAGATTCCCAAGCTTTTTCACATAACTCGTTCAGCTCGTGTGACCCCCTCAAAGGTTACCTCAGGCTTTTTTCCCTTGTACATATGTACCCTCTTGTCAGGGACAGGGGGTTCCTCTCTGATGTGCAAAACATATTTTATTGCCATAATCATATATCGAATGGATTTTGCCAATTTTGGCTGTAACTTTGCATCATCGTAATCGACACTGGAGTCAGAATCCGTGTCGGTATCTGTGTCAACAATCTGGGATAGTGGGCGCTTATGAGACCCTGACAGTCCCTGCAACATAGGATCAGGCATGGGTTGAGACCCTGACTGTCCCAAAGCTTCAGCCTTGTCTAATCTTTTGTGCATTGAGTTTACACTAGCATTTAAAATATTCCACATATCCATCCAATCAGCTGTCGGTGGAGACACCACATTCATTTGCTCCTGCTCCTCTCTAATATAGCTTTCTTCCTCAGACATGTCGACACACGTGTACCGACACACCACAAACACAGGGAATGCTTTTTCTGAAGACAGTTTCCCCACAAGGCCCTTTGGAGAGACAGAGAGAGAGTATGCCAGCACACACCCCAGCGCTATATAACCCAGGAATACACAGTAACTTAATGTTTGCCCAGTAGTACTGCTGTATGTAATTTGCGCCGAATTATGTGCCCCCCCCCCTCTTTTCAACTCTCTTGTCTACTATGGTATAAGCAGGGGAGAGTCCGGGGAGCTTCCTCTCAGCGGTGCTGTGAAGAAAAAATGGCGCTGGTGAGTGCTTAGGGAGAAGCCCCGCACCCTCGGCGGTGGGCTTCTGTCCCGCTTAAACTGTAAAATTGGTGGGGGCTCATACATATATACAGTGCCCAGCTGTATATGTGTTATAGTTTTGCCAAAAAGAGGTTTATATTGCTGCCCAGGTGCCCCCCCCCCCTGCGCCCTGCACCCTTACAGTGACTGGAGTGAGTGATTTGTATGGGAGCAATGGCGCACAGCTGCAGTGCTGTGCGTTACTTCAGTGAAGATCATGAAGTCTTTTGCCACCTCTGAAGTCTTCTTTTCTTCTCATACTCACCCGGCTTCTATCTTCCGGCTCTGCAAGGGGGACGGAGGCACGGCCCTGGGACGGACGGCGATGGTGAGATCCTGCGTACCAATCCCTCTGGAGCTAGTGGTGTCCAGTAGCCTAAGAAGCAGGACCTTGCAACTCGGAGAGTAGGGCTGCTTCTCTCCCCTCAGTCCCTCGATGAGGGAGTCTGTTGCCAGCAGTGCTCCCTGAAAATTAAAAACCTAACAAAATACTTTCTGTCAGAAAGCTCAGGAGAGCTCCTGAAAAGCACCCAGTCTCCACTGGGCACAGTATCAAACTGAGGTCTGGAGGAGGGGCATAGAGGGAGGAGCCAGTGTACACCCAGAACTAAAGTCTTTCTTAAAGTACCCATGTCTCCTGCGGAGCCTGTCTATCCCCATGGTCCTTACGGAGTCCCCAGCATCCTCTAGGACGTTAGAGAAAATAGGATTTTAATACCTACCGGTAAATCCTTTTCTCTTAGTCCGTAGAGGATGCTGGGCACCCGTCCCAGTGCGTACTGTGTCTGCAGTTATTAAATGGCCCTTAACTCCAGAATATTTATGTGGAGACAACTTTCCTGACTTGACCATCTTCCTTGGATGTTTTCCCCCTGTGTGACTGCTCCCCAGCCTCGGAGAGTTGCATCCGTGGTCCCTAGGATCCAGTCCTGGATCCCGAACCATCGCCCCTCTAGGAGGTGAGAACTGTGCAGCCACCAATGGAGTGAGATTCTGGTCTTGGAAGACAGGATTATCCTCCGGTGCATGTGTAGGTGGGATCCGGACCACTTGTCCAACAGGTCCCACTGGAACACTCTGGCATGGAACCAGCCAAACTGAATATCCTCGTAGGCCGCAACCATCTTCCCCAGCAACAGAATGCATTGATGGATTAACACTCTTGCTGGTTTTAGAATTTGTTTGACCAGACTCTGGATCTCCATAGCCTTTCCACTGGAAGAAAGCCTCTTCTGTGTCCAGTATGACTCCCAAAAACAACAACCGCGTCATTGGGACCAACTGCGATTTTGGCAAGTTTAGGAGCCAACCATGTTGTTGAAGAACTGTCAGGGAGAGTAGATGTTTTGCACCAACTGGTCCCTGGATCTCGCCTTTATCAAGAGATCATCCAAGTACGGGATAATTGTGACTCCTTGCTTGCGAAGGAGAACCATCATTTCCGCCATCACCCTGGTGAAAATCCTCGGAGCCGTGGAATGACCAAACGGCAACGTCTGAAATTGGTAATGACAATCCTGAATTGCAAACCTCAGGTAGCTTTATGCAGTGGTAGAAATTGAGGGATTTCAGATTTAAGATTGGTCTGTCTGAGCCGTCCGGCATCGGGACCACGAAGAGGCTTGAATGAAAACCTTCTCCCTGCTGACTAAGGCCGATTTGAACAATCGGTGAGGGGGAACGTCTTGAAACCCCAGTTTGTACCCTTGTGACACTATTTGTAAAACCCACGAGTCCAGGTCTAAATTAATCCAGAACTGACTGAAGTGTTTTAGACGTGCCCCCACTGGTGCGGGCTCCTGCAAGAAAGCCCTAGCGTCATGCAGTGGATTTGGCAGAAGCAGAGGACGATCTCTGCTCCTGCGATCTTGAAGAGGCTACAGACCTCTTCCGTCTTTTCCTTCCTCTACCTGCAAAGAAAGGGGAATCTTAACTTCTTGCATATCTATTGGGCCAAAATGACTGCGTTAGACAATGATGCGTCTTCATCCGTTGAGAGGGAACATAGGGCAAGAAGGTTGACTTACCTGCGGGAGCTGCCGAGATCAAATTAACTAGGCCGTCACCAAACAAGGCTTCACCTTCATAGGGAAGAGACTCCCTTTCTTCTTGGAGTCAGCATCAGCATTCCCTTGGTGAATCCACAATGCCCTCCTATCCGAGACTGCCATGAAATTGGCCCGTGAACTCAAGAGTCCTATATCCCTTGCAGTCGTAAGTATGCTGCAGTGTCCTTGATATGATCCAACGTAAGGAGTATCCCATCTCTCCAAGATATCTATATCGGATGACGAGGTATTCGACCAATTCTTGAATACTACTACTCACCCATGCGCAAGTAATGGCAGGTCTAAGTAATGTACCCGTGGTTACATAACTAGAAATAATGTAGCTTCCTGCATACGATCCGCTGGATTTGTGACAGGGCCCCGTGCAGAAGAGGGGGTGACTCCCACTTTATTCTGTCGGCAGCAGGAAATTAATAAATAACCGGAAACCTTTTGGGGATTTGAAACCATCTTGTCGAGCTGGCCCAGACTTTCTCAAACAGAGATGGAGGAACGTTACATCAGCTTTCATTATATATCTATATATACATACATATATACCCCTTTGTCAGGAACAGCAGGGTCAGTGATGTTAATATGTCCTTAATATCCACAATCATGTACTGAATGCTCCTTGACAATATTGGATCTAATCAGGAAATATTATGGCCGACATAGGAATCAGTATCCGAGTCAGTATCGATGTGTAGTAACATTTTTGCGGGCCTGAGTGAAAAGAAGCATAGCCATGAACATCACATCTTTTCTCTACGTCTGTGTCTGGGACACAGATTTATCCAACCTCATTCTGATATTACTGAAACTTTCACCCAGTCAGTTATTGGTGGTGCCAACAGGGCCACCATCATATGTCTGCATTCCTAATATAGTTTCCTCTTGGGAAAAACATTCAGCCACCGACATGTTGACACACATGTACCAAGTACCCACAGACACATCGGCTTATGGGGGATAGACCTACAGTAAATCTGTCAGAGGGACAGAGAGGATTTTTCAGCTCACAATCCAGCGCCAAAAGTACACAGTCTGGGAAATGATAAACTCTATAGTGATAGACTTGTTACGCTCTATAGATGTGCTGGTGAGGTGAGGAAGAAGCCCCGCCGCTGTAATGGCACGCTTCTGTCCCGCTCAGAAACAAATAATTAATTACGCTGGCGGGGTAAGTACAGTGCCCAGGCACTAATGTCCACTTTTGCCAGCCTTTTGTGAGGAATTTATGCTGCCCAGGGTGCCCCCCTTCCCCACCCACACGCCCTGCACCCTGCAGTGCCTGTGTTTGTGTGGGAGCATGGCGCACAGCATTCCGCTCGCTGCGTGGTACCTCAGAATGCCGTCACTGGAGAAGAAGTCTTCTGTTCTTCTGCTACTCGCCTGTCTTCTGACTTCTGACTCTGTAAGGGGGTGATGGCAGGCTACGGGAGTGGGCATCTAGGCGTACCTAGCGATCAGCACCCTCAGGAGCTAATGGTGTCCTGTCAGCCAGAAGCAGAGCCATTGAACTCACTAGAAGTTGGTCATACTTCTCTCCCCTAAGTTCCACGAAGCAGGGAGACTGTTGCCAGCAGCCTCCCTGAAAATAAGAAAAACTAACATAAGTCTTTTCAGAGAAACTCAGTAGAGCTCCCCTGTAGTGCATCCAGTCTCACTGGGCACAATTCTAAAACTGGAGTCTGGAGGAGGGCAGAGCCGAAACTAGGGAGGGGCTAGGGGGGGCATGTGACCCGGGCGCGGGATTTGATAGGGCGCTGGGATCAGCTGGGTCTGACACAGCAGAGAATCTATTGAAGAAAAATGGGATTTGTAGTCATGTGTGCTACTGCTTAGACTTTATGCAGTAGCATAGAGACTACAAATCCCATGAGGCATTGCAGAAAGCTGGCCACGGCTGCTGGATCTAGGGAGTCAGGGTAACGTCTAGTTTCCCTTCCTAAGCAGCGGCGGCAAGCCCAAAAAAGTATACTGCCCGCACGAGCTACGAATGTGGTCAGCTACTGACCTTTTTCTGGCCCCACACAGCATTGCATTCAGCCCGACAGCACAGTGATGGATGGAAGCAGGACAGCGAGAGACGGAGGTAAAACACACACACATATTCACTGTGACTCGTGTTAACCCCTGCAGCTCATTCAAACTACTGCTCATTTTCACCACTGTGACAGCTACAGATATACAGATATATACAGATATATATATATATATATATATATATATAATAAAATAGAAAAATAAAAATAAAAAAAATAAGAAACAAACAAACTCAACACAGATATCCCTCAGACCAGCAGACACCAGTAATACACACATGATAGATAGATAGATATATATATACATATATATATATATATACACATACACACACACACACACACGCGTGTATATATGTACACAGCCACATACATATATTATATATATATATATATTTATTTATTTATTTATTTTGGGGGGGGCGCAAAATTTCTGTCTTGCCCCGGGTGCCGTTAGTCCTAGTTTCGGCCCTGAGGAGGGGCATAGAGGGAGGAGACAGTTCACACCCTTTGAAAGTCTTAAAGTGCCCATGTCTCCTGCGGATCCCGTCTATACCCCATGGTTCTTAATGTGATCCCAGCATCCTCTAGGATGTATGAGAAAACAAATAACGCACACACGAGGAGGAGAGAACAAAGGAAGCTATAAGGAGGGGAGGGGAGGGGGGGGGAAGGTAAGGTAGTAAAGGGATATTGGATAAACTACAACCTTATACATATTCATTAATGTACCAGTAGTTAGAAGTAGAAGAGCTCTAACAGAAACCACAAAGCTTATCTAAAGCCACACCACACTGGATATGCCCAATCTCATTTGATCTTTGAAGCAAAGCAGTATTGGACTTTGTTACTACCAAGCAGTCTCCCATCCATGTATTATCAGATTATTTAGGTGTTTTTAAACTACCAACACCCTTTTCTTGGTACTGTACATTTAATTTTTACACATATTCTTTTATGTACCAGAAGTTAGAAGTAGAAGAGCTCTAACAGAAACCACAAGCTCATCTACAGCCACAGCACACTGGATTTGCCCAATCTCTCCTGATCATGGAAGCTGAGCAGTGTTGGTCCTGGTTTTAGTACTTGGATGGGAGACCACCAGGAAATACCAGGAGCTGTGTGTATTTTTACAATACCAACACCGTTCTCTTGATGCATTCCATTTTGAAACATTGGGGCAGATCTATTAAGCCTGGTGAACTGATTAAGTAAAACAATACAAAAGAATATAACCAGGCGCTAATACATCATCACCATATTCTGGTGATCAAATTACTGGTATTAAAAATTATGTACAAATAATACTGCAATTAATGTATACTTAAGCTGCAGGAGAGAGCTTGACTTGGGGTAAATCAAGTAAAAAAGAACCGGCACTTTAAAGTCTCCGGTAACACTGGAACACTGAACTAATCTCCTCTTGCGCTATAAATAGTATGATATGGCTCAAAGTTCAATAAAAACAAATAAATAATTTCATATATTCTATATTTTTTATTACATATTAAAATATATATACCGGTCTAATAGTTTATTGTAAAGTGTGTGTATATATATATATATATATATATATATATATATATATATATATATATATATATATATATATACTTTACAATAAACTATTAGACCGGTCAAATAAAATCACTAACAATATATTTGCATAGCTATAGGAGGTGGATCTTAGATAAACTCTGTGCACAGAGAAATTTTCAAAAATAAAAATCAGTCCATATATTGGATTAAAAAATCAATTTACCAGCTGTAATTCTCATCCATATTTGCCTGCAAATCTATGGATGCGGGTGACAGGGGGAGTGAAGAAAATTCACTCCTCCTGTCATTTCCCCTCCCCACCGACGGGCAGCTCGGCGTCGGATTGCGCAGTGTGTAGGGCCCATTAGAAAAGTAGACAAATAGCATTCTTTAATTTGAAAATAGCTTCAGGCCTTCAACAAAACATAGCAGCATTTATACTCATCCGAATATCATGGATGCAGTCAGCATATTGGCAGATGGCTATCCTTACAGCCCGTTTCGGTTATTGCACCTTTGAAAATTAAAAAATGCTTTTTTTTCTATTTTTCTTCATTTTGAATCTGGAGCCATCTGCTGGCCAATCGGCGCTCACGGACTGGCAGCCAATTTTGATGTGGCATAATGTGTAAGGGCATTACTATTGTGCGGCATAATGTTATAACGGCATTACTGTATGACATACTGTATGTTATAAGGGGCAGTCCTACTGTGTGTCAAGACATGAATGGGCTCTACCAGAATGTGAATGGGCTCTTTGTGGCAGAACTTGAATGGGCTCTACTGTGTGGTTTAGCGTAAATGGTCTCTACTATGGTATAATGTGAATAAGGGGCACTACTGTGTGACATAACCTGAATAAGAAGGGGAGGGGGGGAGTAGGTTTAAGATTTGCCTAGGGTGCCAAGAAACCTTGCACCGGCCCTGAAAAAATGGAGAACAAAAAGGTGGAGGGTAAAATAGGGAAAGATCAAGATCCACTTCCACCTAGTGCTGAAGCTGCTGCCACTAGTCAAGGCAGAGACAATTCAATGCCATCAACATTATGTAATGATTATACAATACATTATATATCATATCATTGTATGGTTGTAAAATACAACTTAAAAACTTTAATGAATAAATACATAAAGTAGCTTTTATGTAACCTTTTTAAACCTATTAGCATAGACCGAATCTCATCGTGTGTATAGGCCTTTAGTTCAACAACAGCATGGGACCAGTTAGTGTGTTTTGACCACTGCACAGCACCTGGTGTTATATAGTAAGCACCACTATGGCATAGTATACAGCATTATGGGCCTGATATGAGTGTGACCAGCGGTGATGTGGAATGCAGTAGGAGGTGCTGTTTAGTAAGCACCACTTCTATATTCACCATGCAGTATATTGTGTGAATATAGAAGTGTTGGCTGTGTTATATATTAGAGTAATTATTGCAGCTCCCAGCTAAAATTGCAACAATGTAATTTAGTGACAAGCTGCAGAGATTAACCCTTTCTGTGGCTGCTGCACAACCTCTATTCATATCGCTGAATTCAATTAGGGAGATGTTCTCACCCCGCGAGCAAGCGCAGGTATATGCCACACTTATGGTAACATTGGATTTACAGATATTTTCTTGCAGGGGTGTTTCTAAACAATTTGGCTTCAAATGCGTGCCCCCCGCCACCATTGGCATTAAAAATTGTGCCCCTCCCCCATATATATATATATATATATATATATATATATATACATATATATATATATAAAAAACTATATTTGCGTGAGCGCTCCGGATGGGATGGGGGGGCGTGACCTCGCAAAAATGGGTATGGTCTCCATAAAATGGGCGTAGCCTTGCAGGCAAAGACTACCTTACACCCCAGTTCTTGACCCTGCACCAACAGACCTCGGCCACCACAGGGAAAAAAGTACAGTAATTTCCACCATGTTAAGCCCCACACATTAATGCCCTTTGGAACATATTATGTCACTCACCACAATATCTGTGATACACTATGCCCTACAGTAAAGCTTCTAATTACTTTTACAAAAACTGCTCAATGCCAAGAGTTTCACGTGCTGGGTGTCATGCTCATTGCCAGGGGTTTCACTCTCTGGGTGTCATGCTCATTGCCAGGGGGAACGCAGTAGGAGGTGTTATATAGTAAGCACCACTATGGCATAGTATATAGCATTATATATATTGTGAGCACTGGTGATGAGTGCAGTAGAGCTGCTGCTGGGTAATTACAATTGACTACAACCACCAATATATTCTGCTGCACTATATATATGCAAAGCTAATTCTGCTGGGTAATTACAACTGACTACAACCACCAATATATTCTGCTGCACTATATCTATATTTGCAAAGCTAATTCTGCTGGGTAATTACAATTGACTACAACCACCAATATATTCTGCTGCACTATATCTATATATGCAAAGCTAATTCTGCTGAGTAATTACAATTGACTACAACCACCAATATATTCTGCTGCACTATATCTATATATGCAAAGCTAATTCTGCTGGGTAATGCAAATTGAAACATTATTGCATAGTATGGGATTTTGAAGTACTTTTTTAAAGTTTTGAATGATATAGACCCAGTTTAATCTTTGTGGAATGCCTGGTTGTTGTTTTTAAGGTAATTTATTGCCTGGCATTTGAGGGGGTGGGGTGTGGTTACAGATTTCAATTATTGGTTTCACTTGTAATAGTCTTCTACTTAAGTCCAATGGTGTAGGCTGTGCAAAGCCGTTTGGCTGTGCATTTATTGATCTAAGCGTGCATTTTTATCAAAGCGTGATAAAATTGACACAACAGCAGCGTTCAATCAGCGTTCATTTATCTTCAGCTGATATCGATTGTGAATTGACGTTTCTTCTCTTCTTGTCACCTACAGGTAATTACAATTTACTACAACCACCAATATATTCTGCTGCACTATATCTATATATGCAAAGCTAATTCTGCTGGGTTATGCAAATTGAAACATTATTGCATAGTATGTGATTTTGAAGTACTTTTTTAAAGTTTTGAATGATATAGACCCAGTTTAATCTTTGTGGAATGCCTGGTTGTTGTTTTTACGGTAATTTATTGCCTGGCATTTGAGGGGGTGGGGTGTGGTTACAGATTTCAATTATTGGTTTCACTTGTAATAGTCTTCTACTTAAGTCCAATAGTGTAGGCTGTGCAAAGCCATTTGGCTGTGCATTTATTGATCTAAGCGTGCATTTTTATCAAAGCGTGATAAAATTGACACATAACAGCAGTGTTCAATCAGCGTTCAATCGAAGTGAAAAAGAAGGAAAACAGAAGCACACCAATCTAACAAAACAAAGAAAACTGAAGAACTAATAACAAATGTGAGTCACTTACTCCTCAGATCACTCTCCTCCTGATTGTTGCATCTGATTACATAGCACAGAACTACCTTACTTGGACATTTCATAAACCATCCATTTCACCTACAAATGCCTGTATCTGTATTATTGTAATTTTGTTTTTTAAGCACAGCTGCATCAATGCAATTTTACCTGCAAACACTTAAAACATCTAACATAATTACCATTGCTTCTTAAACCTCTCACAATCCTTTCATTTCTTACACTCTAAATACTTTTCTGCACCCACTTTATCTACGCTTTTGACTCATTTCATACTAAATCTACACCCCTTGAGCCTACACTGCTTTTCTCACCTGCATTTCTGCAATTCTTCTGCTCGGATTGCCTTAGTCTCCTCTCCTACTTCCACTTTCCCTCAACCTATTTACCTACTTAACACTATGTCAAGGTTTTCTTATACTCCCCACATCACTCAGTGTCTACCTAATAATGTATCTTTAGCCTTCCCCCCTAGTCTCCTCCACCTCCTCCTCTCTCCCCTCCTCTGTCTCCCCTCCATCCCTCTGTTTCCTTCCCCCACCTTTCCTGTTACCCCACTTTCATTCACCTCTGCCCCATGGTCCTGCTACCCCACAACTCAGCCCTGCTCCCTCTCTCCCTTCCCTGTCACCTCCCCACACCCCCATCCACATCACACTGACCTCCCTCCCTGCCCACCTCCTGCAGTTTCCCCTCCTATCTCAGGCACCCGTACCATCACTACTCTCTCATCATCCCTGCCCTCAAACTTAATCCCACCTCATCGCTACAGCAACCCTGAAAATCTAATTCACATCTCTCCCACAAACTCATACCCCCTATCCTGTGCCCTCTGGAATGCCAGATCTGTTTATAACAAACTGGTCCCCACTCATGACCTTTTCATTTCCAACTCCCTACACCTACTAGCCATTACTGAAACTTGGATTACGCCCTCTGACACTACTTCTGCTGCTGCTCTCTCTGCTGGGGGCCTTACATTCACACACACACCCCGACCTGGGGGTCGCCATGGGGGTGGTGTTGGGGTCCTTTTACCTTCTAGTTACTCCTACCAACTCATACCACCAGAACCATCCCTTATATTCTCTACATTTGAGGTCCACGCCATATGCCTCTTCCAACCAGTCCATCTTAGAGTAGCTGTCATTTACCGCCCCCCTGGCACTGCTTCCAAATTAATCGACAACTTTGCTTCCTGGCTTCCTCACTTCCTCTCTTCTGACATTCCCACCATTATCCTAGGCGATTTCAACATCCCTATTGACATCCCCACACAATCCCCTGCCTCTAAACGCCTTAACCTCACCTCTTCACTTGGTCTCTCCCAGCGGACCTCCTCACCCTCCCATGTGAATGGGAGCTCACTGGATCTGGTCTTCACTCACCGCTGTGATATTTCTGATTTTTCCAACTCCCCATTTCCCCTCTCTGACCACCACCTGCTCTCCTTCAACCTATCTCTCTCGACTTCCCCATCTCTACCTCCTAAGGCTACCATCACTAAGCGTAACATTGAAGCTATTGACACCACATTCCTTTCCTCCCTGTTTGACTCACCTCTCTCCTATTCTCTCTCTCTCATGCCCTGAACAAGCCACTTCCACATACAATGCTTCCCTTACTTCTGCTCTTGACTCTGTTGCTCCACCAACCACTATTCACCCTCACAAATTAACACCTCAACCCTGGCACACCAAATGCACCAGATATCTGCAAAAATGCTCACGTACGGCTGAGCGACACTGGAGGAAATCACGCTCTAAGGCAGACTTTCTCCATTTCAAACTTATGCTCTCATCCTTCAGTGCTGCCCTTTCTCTTGCTAAACAGTCATACTTCAAGAACCTCATCTCCTCCCAGTCTTCCAACCCCCGGCGCCTCTTTGCCACTCTCAACTCACTCCTCTGCCCACCTCGTCTCCCTTCCTCACTCTCTGCTCTTGACTTTGCCACTTACTTCACATCCAAAATTGACTCCATACGTCAGGACATCACATCACACCAGACTATCAGTAACCAGCCTTCTCCCAACCCTTACGAACCCTCCCCATCCCTCGCACCAACTCTGTCATCTTTCTCCCATGCATCTGGAGAGGAAGTCATGGCCCTCATTCGTTCCTGTCCCCTCACCACCTCCCCACTTGACCCAATCCCCTCCCGCCTCCTTTGCCACCTCTCTTCTTCTGCTTTTTCCGTCCTCTCCACTCCACTGAAACTGCCCTTACAAAAGTATGCAATGACCTCCATGCTGCTAAATCTAAGGGACACTACTCTCTACTTATTATACTTGATCTCTCTGCTGCTTTTGACACTGTGGACCATCCTCTCCTACTGCAAATCCTTCACTCCATTGGTCTGCGTAACACAGCCCTCTCTTGGTTGTCGTCCTACCTTTCTGACCGTTCATTCTCTGTCTCCTCTCATGACTCCACCTCCCCCTCACTTCCACTAACTGTAGGGGTACCCCAAGGTTCTGTCCTTGGTCCTCTTCTCTTCTCTCTCTATACGTCCTCACTAAGTAAGCTCATTAGTTCTTTTGGTTTCCAATATCATCTCTATGCTGATGACACTCAAATCTATCTTTCCTCTCCAGACCTCTCCCCTACTCTCCTCACTCGTATCTCCAACTGTGTCTCTGCTATCTCTTTCTGGATGTCCCAGCTCTTTCTTAAACTTAACATGTCTATGACCGAGCTGATCATCTTCCCTCCCTCCCGCATAACCTCACCTCCTACAATCTCATTATCTATTGATGGCACTACTATCTCCTCTACCCCCCAAGTGCGCTGTCTTGGAGTAATCCTTGACTCCTCCCTCTCCTTCAAACCACACATTCAGCACCTCTCACAAACCTGCCGTTTTCATCTAAAAAATATTTCCAGGATCAGACCCTTTCTGACCCAGGATGCTACTAAGACTCTTATCCACTCACTGGTCATCTCCAGACTGGACTGCTGTAATCTCTTCCTGACTGGCATTCCTGACAAATACCTCTCTCCACTCCAATCTATCCTCAATGCTGCTTCCCGGCTCATTTTCCTCACCAAACGCACTACGTCCACCTCTCCTCTCTTACTAGTCCTTCACTGGCTCCCCTTCCCTTTCAGAATCCATTTCAAGCTTCTCACACTTGCTTACAAAGCCCTTACCCACTCCTCTCCCATCTACATCTCTGATCTTATCTCGCTTTACACTCCCACCCGTCCTCTTCGCTCTGCTAATGCACACCGACTCCTGCCTACGGATTACTTCCTCCCACTCCTACCTCCAAGATTTTTCACGTGCTGCACCACTTCTCTGGAATTCCCTACCTCTCCCCCTCAGACTCTCCACCTCTCTACAAAACTTCAAACGGGCTCTCAAGACCCACTTCTTCACCAAACCCAGCCAAATCTCATCCTAAACCTCTGTTCCACGCTCTCTATGTACCCCATCTGTCTCACCCCTGTCTGTCTACCCCTCCCTTTTAGAATGTAAGCTCTCACGAGCAGGGCCCTCTTCCCTCATGTGCTTACTCTTTTCTTACTTTAATAATCTTCAGCTGCACCAAATCCAGCAGTCTTCTGCCACCTGATACTTATTCCAGTGTCATCTGCTGATGTAGCTATGTTTATTTACCCTGTACTTGTCCTATATTGTCATCAACTGTAAGTTGCTGTTTTCCTGTTTGATTATTTGTTTATGTACTCTGTAATTGGGCACTGCGGAACCCTTGTGGCGCCATATAAATAAAGGATAATAATAATAATAAATAATATAATATATAGCAGTACGGTACAGTAGGCCACTGCTCTACCTACCTCTGTGTCGTCAAGTATACTATCCATCCATACCTGTGGTGCATTTTAGAAAAAAACGTCTCGGCAGAGCAATCTATAAATCCATAATTTTTCAGACAGCAACAGTGGGTATTGTAATAGTCACCCAATCCATCACTTTTATAGGGTTACATACACCAACACGCTACAGCCTGTCTCAATAATTTTACTGTCACGCTGTGTGTGTTTGTGTTTTTATTTGGGTATTTTTTGTTGTTGTAGAACTACAGGTACCAGCAAGCCCGTTATTTCCCCGCCTGCTGGTACTTGAGGTTCTCCAAGTACCATAAAGCGGGGGAGGCTTGCTGGGCCTTGTAGTTCCACAAAAAAAAAAACAATATTCTTTTTTTACACACATGGCTATCAGCCCGGCACCCACCACCCAGGGGTGCTGGGGACAGCCTCAGGCTTCACCTCTGGCCCTTGGGTGCCTCGAGGGGAGGAACCTCTTGATTTAAGGGATCCCCACTCCTCCAGGGAACCCCGGCCAGGGTTGACTAGTTGGAGGGGTAATGCCAGGGACGCAGGGACCTACATAAAAGTGTCCCCTGGCTGTGGCATTATCTCTCTGGCTAGTGGAGCCCGGTGCTGGTTTTAAAAATATGGGGGACCCCTACATCTTTTGTCCCACGTATTTTTGGAACCTGGACCGTTCTAAGAGCCCGGTGCTGGTTGTCTAAATACGGGGAACCCCTGTCCAATTTTTCCCCCAGTATTTAAATAACCAGGACCGGCTCAAAGAGCCCGAGGCTGGTTATACTAAGGAGGGGGGACCTCACGCATTTTTTTTTAACCCATTCAGACCCTTCTCCTTTAAGTTAATGGAAGCCCTGGACAACAAAATTGCATTCATGTCCTCCTCCCTCACCCTTCCCAGTCCCAAACACTCATTTTTTTTTCTTTAAAAATGTATAATATATAACAAGAACAATGAGCAGGCAGGCAGCGGGCATTGGCGGCATCGGACTGAGATAGAAATTAGTGGTGGAGGGCTGGGTCAGTTGATTGTGGGAGAGTTTGTAAGCCATTGGCGGTGGCAGCGGGTATCGGCTCAGAGGCAGTAGCGGGCATTGGCTAAGGGTCATCGGCAGGATTCGGCGGAAATTATGGCTGTAGTGCCTCACTAGCCACTGACCTCACCGCACGCCACTGTGGGACAGATGTAACATGCAGAGAGAGGTAGATTTGGGAGGGGGAATGTCCTAGCATAACTGTTAATTGCAGTGTAATACTGTAATTCAGCTGTGCAGCATTTGTGGCTAAATGTCAAAGAAGACAGTATTTACCCTGCATGCAAAACAATAAATGTATTTGAACATACCTCCCAACTATACCAATTTTTGCAGGACAGTCACTTTTTTTGGGAATGTCCAGCTAACCCAAACAACCCCTCCCCCCCCCTGTGGGGGCCGCAGTGTCCCATAGTCATGGGGAAGGGGGGGGGGGGGGGTGGAAGGCTCCCTGTAGCTTGTTGCTCTGCAAATATGCACATTGTGGGTAATTCAGACCTGATCGCTAGGGTGTGTTTTTTGCATCCCTGTAATCAGGTAGTTGCCGCCTACAGCGGAAGGGAAAATTTGCTGTGCAGGTGTGTGATCACATGTGCACAAGAGCTGCACAGCTCAGCACTTACTCAGCCATTGAGGTGACGTCACAAATCCTCCCACAAAACGCTGGGTCCCTCCAGTGTGTTTCCGGACACTCCCTAGAAACATTCAGTTGCCACCCACACAAACACCCTCTTCTTGTCAATCTTCTTGTGATCTCCGGACCGTCGCACTTACGCATTGTGGCGCATACGCATGTGCAGTGCAGACCTGATTGCCCGCTGGGTGAAAATAAATTGAAGCGATCTGGTCTGAATAAGCCTCAATGTCTATTCACGGGAGACAGAGGGGCTGGGGCATGGCCAGCAGCTCACAGAGCACCTATAATGACAAAAATGGGAGACATGGCTCATGATCGCGATATACCTGCGAAGGTACGCCCTCTACTGATTGACAGGCAGAGGCATTCGCATTTTCTGCGGGGCACCCGGAGAAAATGTAGGCACACGCACAGGATGGACCCTGCGTATATGCCCCCATCCTCTTCATAGTTTTTGCGGTTGTAACGCGTATTACGATCCAAACTATGTCTTATATACACGAGCAGTGTGAAAATGGGGGTAATTCGATGGGGGTAATTCCAAGTTGATCGCAGCAGGAATTTTGTTTGTAGTTGGGCAAAACCATGTGTACTGCAGGGGAGGCAGATATAACATGTGCAGAAAGAGTTAGATTTGGGTGAGTTATTTTGTTTCTGTGCAGGGTAAATACTGACTGCTTTATTTTTACACTGCAAATTAGATTGCAGATTGAACACACCACACCCAAATCTAACTCTCTCTGCACATGTTAAATCTGCCTTCCCTGCAGTGCACATAGGTGGTCATTCCGAGTTGTTCGCTCTGTAATTTTCTTCGCATCGCAGCGATTTTCCGCTTAATGCGCATGTGCAATGTTCGCACTGCGACTGCGCCAAGTAAATTTGCTATGCAGTTAGGAATATTACTCACGGTTTTTTCATCGTTCTGGTGATCGTAATGTGATTGACAGGAAGTGGGTGTTTCTGGGCGGAAACAGACCGTTTTAGGGGCGTGTGGGAAAAAATGCTACCGTTTCTGGGAAAAACGCGGTAATGGCTGGAGAAACGGAGGAGTGTCTGGGCGAACGCTGGGTGTGTTTGTGACGTCAAACCAGGAACGACAAGCACTGAACTGATCGCACTGGCAGAGTAAGTCTCGAGCTACTCAGAAACTGCACAGAGATGTCTTATCGCAATATTGCAAATCTTTCGTTCGCAATTTTAAGATGCTAAGATTCACTCCCAGTAGGCAGCGGCTTAGCGTGTGCAATGCTGCTAAAAGCAGCTTGCGAGCGAACAACTCGGAATGAGGGCCATGGGGGGTAATTCTGAGTTGATCGCAGCAGGATTTTTGTTAGCAGTTGGGCAAAACCATGTGCACTGCATTTACGAACAGATGATTTTTTATATAAATTTTAAAATGTTAGTAAATGTGTGTGTTTTTTTCAACCTGGAAGCCCAACATCGATTAAGATCGATCTTAAATAGACCCCTGGGTTTTAAGGATAACCATGGTTGAGTCCAATGGTTAATTCACATTGACCGAAGTTCTAATTAAGTCACCTGTGCTCAAGCATGATATCCTTAAAATCTGGATTGCAATGACAGCATTTGGGAACTATGCCTAAGGGTTTAATTTTTACATTTATCCACTGACAATAAATCTACCTACAATATCCCTGTAACTGTTATGATTACAGTATTTCACTAAATAATTTAATTTGCTGAACCTTCTGTAAAAAGAAATATTAAGATGCTGTAATTCCCAGATGCAGCAAATTTGTTAGCTAGTGGGCAAAACCATGTGCACTGCAGGGATGGGGGGGGGGGGGGGGGGGCAGATATAACATTTGCAGAGAGGTTTAGGTGGGTTATATTGTTTGTGTGCAGGGTAAATACTGGCTGTTTTGTTTTTACACTGCAATTTAGATTTCAGTTTGAACACACCGCACCAAAATCTAACTCTCTCTGCACATATTATACACCCCCCCCCCCCCTGCAGTGTACATGGTTTTAGCTAATAAATTTGCTGCTGTGATCAGATCTGAGTTAAGCCCTATGTATTTGGCACTGGCAAAGGGTTAGAGGCCTTGCTGTAGAGCTCACACCTTTCTTATCATGCATTGTAATATTTCCTATGTCCTGATGTTGTGCTCTCTGCTCCATCCAAGTAAACAGCAATGTAGCGTGGCTATCAAAGAGCGTGAAGATTGCAGATTTCCTGGGATTAATGCTAAAGAATGCTATTATAGAGGCTGCTGCTTTAATTCAAGTGTCACTGGGGTTAAATGGTGTTTTTACCTTAAAAACACAGGTAGAGTATACAGTACAGTGGTAGAGTGGGAGCATGTAGTGCTATTGATTACAGATTTGATGGAGCTTAAACATGGATAAGGTCCATAGCTATAAGAGTTTATCTTGTGTATCCTTTATTCTTAGTCATGGTCAGATAAGATTAGAAAATACCATTTAAGTGGAAATTTCCTGTTAGCTGTTTTAGCTAAATTGCACCAGTTAAAAAAAAAAAAAAACTAAGCTGCTGTAATTCCTGGATGTTTCCTTACTGCATCAACAGGAAGTGACAAGAAACAATGTAATGTGGAACCGTACAGCAGAAGGGATTGCGGCTACCCCACAATAAGTGCAGCGGAATGTAAGAAGAGGAATTGTTGCTTTGACTGCAGCATTCCCGGGGTTAACTGGTGTTTCTTCAAGTCACAAGGTATGGAGCTGCTGTATAGTTACTCGCAAGTCAGTAGTTGTATGATGCTCACACCTGTTAAGCTGGATACACACAGAATGCCCTACACAGGGGGTGAAATGAGCGCCCCCCCACCCCCCGTACGCTCAGTACACATCATGCTGTGCTGAGCGGGGGAAGAGATGTGTGCTGAGCAGTTCGCTCAGCACACATCTCACCAAAATCGGGCCGTGAATACGGACCTTTAAACTGGATCCACACTTAGATTATCTGTCCAATTTTTTTTTTCTAGTTGAAGCAAACTTATGCTAATATGTGGCAGCAAATGACAATTGACCATTTGCTCACAAACACTGGAAAACATCCAAAAATGGTCATTTAGATAAATTGGTTAAATCCATTTTATTTAGCTAATTTATCCAAACTACCTTTATTGTATCTTTGTGGGTGAATGATGTGTGGGTCAGTGTTGAGGGTGGTGGAGGAGATGGGTAATAGGCACAGCAGGGTGTGGACAGTCAAATAGTGTGCTTAGAGGTTCAGAGTCATTGTATGAGACTCTGGCAACAGTGACTTGATGAGTCTGGTGTCCATAGGGTGGGACGCACTAACCTTTTTATGCTATTGAAATAGTTCTCCTCCTGACCGACGCAGTTCCTTGCTCCGAGGTTGGTGTATTGTCCTGTTGCAGCGCCTCTGCACTGTGGTCACAGTGAGCTGTGTGGTGTTGCTGGCGCATGCCAATCTCCCCCCAACCTCCCTCTGGCATTTCAGACCTACGTACTGTTAAAGCAGATTATTTATCTTATATAATACCCTTTATGAGGTCTAAGAACACTGTACGCTAACTACGTATGAAGTACTGTAAGGGTACGCACGTTGCGTAACAATCGCTTAGCCGTGGTCGAGACGCTCAAGCGTTACGTTCGCTCACGGCCAAGAGATCACTGGCAGGCACGTTATTGGCTGCCGACTACCGTAATGATTCGCTATAGCGATGCGACCGCTCGAGACCACGAGGAGATCACCAGCGGCGCATACGCTCACAATGTAAAACCTTTATATCTAAACCATAAACAGTGTATTATGCAGTAAACCCTTTGTGTAGTGATATGGTGTAAATGCAACACAGTATAACCTTACTAGCTTAAAAGCAGTTTGAGCGTCACCGACGCTCTGAGAATACTTAACTCTATAAGAAATACACAGATACCTGGGCTTAGGGTCCAACGCCTAATATATATATATTTTGAATGATATACTTGCAAAAGAATTAATACAAATACAAATCATACACTACAATATAACATAGACTAACTAACCAGGTAACTACACAGTAAATACAATACAATTAAGTTTAAGAGAAAAATGAGAGAAAGAGAAGAGAGAGAAAGATATGGCCCATAATAACAAGAGAGAAACAGTATGATTACGGAGAAAAACTTACGCACAAAGGAAACGATCGCATGCGCCTCTGGACATCCAGCTCCCGATTTTCAGCAATGATAACCGTTGAAGAGTGAGAGCTGGATGTGATCGGCCTTTCTATTTATGCCCCACACACAATGCAATTCAATGGTCCCTACAATCTCATTGTTCATTGGACACAGGAATTCCTCCTCGCATTATAACAAAAGGTCATAGGTTGATTCATACAGGTGGGCTGTGACTATTTCCAACAGCTCAGGTGGGAGGGAAACTGGGTTTCCCGCCGCATGGGTAATAAAGTGCAAATAAAGTAAATGTTCATAAACTTCTTATGTCCATAACTATTCGCACGAGCGATTGATCTGCTTCAAACCAACACCGGAATATTTCTAATTAAATATTCTTCCGATGGATACTAAACACCACTGTATTACTCCTGTCTGACCCTTCGTATCAAACAAAGAGGGATTTCTCTGTTCATGAACATTCTATATTAACCAAACTTTCAGAATCTATCAAAGGGACCATGATCTAAAAAATACATTATATAGTGAAAATATGTAATGATTGAGTCGCACGCTACGATCACATAAACTCTACCGTAAATACGCATACCGTGCGCCTGCGGGTGCCCGCGACTGTGAGTATGCGCACGTACGGGAGAGCGTACGCATGCGCAGCACGGACCTGTGTGAGGTGCAAATATGGTAGTGTGCATAGAGATATTTTTCTGACTTTGACAGTCCACCCTTTGGCAGTCAACAATAACTGCCACTTCCTGAAAACATTTCAAAAAGAGAAAAATATATGTTAGGGGTTAATACATTTACATGGTTGGGTAAGGGAGGAGAGGAGAAGGTAGGAAAAGGGTGTGACCTAGTGAGATAGCAGAAGCATGTGTGTATGAATCCGTGCTTGGGGGTCATGTATCATCGTGCCGTACGTGTTTTAAATCAAGCTTCGAGGTATTGCGAAGTATACATTTGAATTCCTTCTTATCCCGTGGTACGGGTCTGTGGATGGGCTGTCATACTTTACCGAGCTCTTTTCGGCTTTGGTTGTAACAAAATGGGGGAGCACATTGTAGTTGATGATACATGAATGGGGAAGATATGTGATTGCTGATATCTGTGCTTGTATTCCCTATCGACTATGTGTGTCATTACCTGAGGGTTGTAGAAATGAAGAAAAGACATAATTACGGTAAATGCGGTGGTATTCTATGTCAGGTAAATGTACATTCGTCGATTGAGGTCTTGTTTGGTGTCTGTTGAATGCAGTCTTCTTTGTGCTTTTGCTCATAAGGTGCGAGCAAAGCTGTCAATGTCCATAGATTTACAAAAGTGTTGGGCTAGCGTAATTTTAAAATTTCTAGGGAAACTGGGGATCCATGGCATAGTTCATCAAAATCTGTGTATCAGGTTGTCAAAACTTCTTCTTTAATCCATCTGTTGTCTGTATATCGGCTCATCAAATTCCTCGTCCAAGTGGGTCTTTTTACCTTGGAGGAAACGGAAAAACAGGTGAAAGAAACGGACCGTAGAAATCGCATTTTCATCACATCATTGTTTCTACATTTGGGTCATAAATCAAGTCCATTGGAATTACAGTTTCCTCACTCCTTAAACTCATTACCCTAGTACGACGATTGCACCTCATTAAAGCCTGACCGCATCTAAATATCAAACCAATCGTTATGATAACACCTAAGATACATAGGAGAAACTTCCCAACATCCATTATAACTCCTTGGGCCCATTCTCCTAAACCGGAGAACCAATTTCGCGGGTTCAACCATGACACCCAACCAGTCAGCTCATTACTCACAGCAGCAAGGGTGAGATTGTGTCTTCTGCGAAATTCCCACTTTAGTTGGAGAATATCGTCCATCTTTTGGTCTATGACCTCGACCGGGTCCTCGGTGCTATTCGTAATATATGTGCAACATTTCACGCCGTATTGTGTTGCCAGTGTGACACAATATCCGCCTGTTACTGCTGTGAGGTAATTAAGAACCATTCTATGCTGGACTAGTTCTGTTTTGTAAGCCTGAAGTTCCCTTCCAGTATACCTAAACGTGTCATCATACATTTCAGTGATATTATCTAACAAATTGGTGAGCGCAGAAATGTATTTATAATTCAACACTCCTCTAGCGGTGTGAGTGATATCTAACGCGATTAAGAATTGAATCCCGGTGGATTCACTGATCATGTCAGAGGCCGGGTGCTCTGTTCTTTCTATCAGGTGCCGTTTAACGATGTGCTCGTAATGAGTATGAGTATAAGGAGTTTGGGCAATACGGTGTATGTCTTTCATTTTGTCATGTGATACAGTCATTACTTCAGGCAGTACTTTTCCAATATAACACAATCCTTCAGAGTTTGGGGCAAGCCACTTATACGCCTTTCTCCCGCATATGAAATATGCATCATCGGGGAGAACCATATTACACACCTTCCATGTGAAATCTCCTAACCCTAATTCTTCCATCTGCTTAGTACACGTATCAGGTTGTACGATATGTGCACAGTATCCTGGTGATACCTCTCCAACTCTCGTAATCCTATTTCCTAAGGTATACCTATACCGGAAAGATTTTCCTCTACTGGCTATGTGGCGTATAAGCTCTGTATCTGTAGGCATTCTATCTGCTCTGTGTGAAAAGGTCATGGTTTGATTACTCCATGACACTTCCCAATTTCCCGGCTTTCGGGGATTGGAGATGTTAAAACATAATAGGGACCTATCCACATGGTATTGGTGGAGCTTCAAACTAGGAGGGCTGGAGATATCAAACCTCCTGTCCACCGGTCTCCCACCACTTAACTCAAGTACCTCCCCTAACGTTAAAGGAAATGGTACTAGCCCTGATTTGCTATGACCTTGAGGTACTTGAGAACATACCCAACAATCTGTTTTATTTAACACACTACCCACTAAAGAGTGATAGTCACTCAAGGGATGCCGGTCCATATGGATATTAAAACTGGATTGGCATTTCTTTATGCACCCATCCTCAATGACATTGTTACAGAGCCGACAGATACAGTTTTCTTCAGCTAACAATCCTTCACAATTCCTTCTATGGTCAATGCTATCGGATCGTTTTCTGATACTCGCCTTTGCTTGTTGATTATGTTGTTCTCGGAAAACTACGCCTCCATTTCTGTCATCAGAACCCATTCCAGAACCTCTCTCGAACTCCATGGTACTCTCGCCGGAACAGACTGCTCTGGTCAACATCATGGTCAACAGGAAAATCCGGATCACAGTCTCTTGGGGCAAGTCCATCTTGTAGGAGGAAACGGAGAAGAATGAGAAGGGGGAAAAAAATAATTTGAGGGAGAGGGGATGGGAAGTTGGAGAAAAACAATAAAAGGGAACAGGGGATCGACAACTGCTTTTGATCTTGTGGTTCTCGATGCTCAGGTGCCGCCTTAGTCCTCCTGGAACAGACACTCTAGTGATACAACCTCTACCGTCTGTTCCTTATCACAGAACTTCTCTGGATCAACGACCTTCTTACAGTGGGACGAATGAACCCAAGTCTCTCTCTCAGCAACCTTCAATGCTGTAGTGCTAGTCAATAAGACCTGGTATGGTCCTTCCCATCTGTCAATAAGGCAACCTGAGCGTAGAAAATTCCGTATCATTACATAATCCCCAGGTTCAATGTCATGACAATTACTATCTGGTAAGTCAGGAATCACTAACTTCAGATTATCATTTTGATTCCTTAACTGTTTACTCATGTTAATCAAGTATTTTACAGTCACTTCATTGTTACACTTCAAATCATCCTGAGGGTTAATCATAACATGCGGTTGTCGACCAAACAAGATTTCAAAGGGAGACCGATTTAAGAGGGGACCTGGGAGTGGTTCTGATGCTGTACAGTACAATGGGTAAAGCTTCTGGCCATGTCAATCCTGTTTCTGCCATCACTTTACTCAGTTTATTTTTAATAGTGCTGTTCACTCTTTCCACTTTCGCACTCGCCTGTGGACGGTATGGAGTGTGCAGCTTGCTATCAATTCCCATCAATTTACACATTCCTTGAAAGATATCACCTGTAAAATGGGTACCCCTATCACTTTCGATAATTCTAGGGATACCATATCTACATACAAATTCCTGCACAATTTTCTTAGCAGTAAACATAGCGGTATTTGTGGCCGCCAGAAATGCTTCGACCCAATTTGAGAAAACATCTATACAAACAAGTACATATTTCAAATTTCGACAAGTGGGTAATTGAATAAAGTCAATCTGTATTACCTGGAAAGGGCCGCCGGCAGGTGGGATATGGGATGGTTCTGTTGGTATTGTTTTTCCGATGTTCTTTCTCAGACAGGTAAGGCATGACATTGCTCTTTTACTCGCATGAGATGAAAATCCTGGGGCACACCAATATGCTCTTACCAACTTGCACATCCCTTCCCTGCCCAGATGAGTCAGCCCGTGAGCTGCCTCAGCTAAACATGGAAGATATGCTCTGGGGGCCACCGGTTTACCTTGTCCATCCGTCCAGAGTCCTGAGGACTCCTGGCCATATCCCTTTGCCTTCCAGACTGCCTTTTCCTGTGTGGAACACAAATTTTGCATCTCACACAACTTCTGTGTGTTGATGGTATTAAATACCATCAGTTGTGTGGTGTCTGTCTGTCTGGGGGTACCAGCTGCTAATTTAGCCGCTTCGTCTGCTCGGCTGTTACCAAGTGATATTGGGTCTTGGCTATATGTGTGTGCTTTACATTTGATAACAGCCACTCTGTCGGGTTCCTGTATCGCTGTTAGAAGCCTTTTTATGTGAGCTGCATGCGCTACCGGTGTACCAGCTGCCGTCATTAAATTTCTGAGGCGCCATAGGGCTCCGAAATCATGGACTACCCCGAATGCGTATCTAGAATCGGTGTAGATATTGGCTGATTTGCCCTTAGCCAATTCACATGCTCTGGTTAGGGCGACCAGTTCAGCAACCTGGGCTGAGTGAGGTGGGCCTAGCGGTTCCGCTTCTATGGTGCCTTAGTCCTCTACGACTGCGTATCCAGTACACAAGTCTCCCGAGTCTGACTGTCTATGACAACTACCGTCCGTGTAGAACGCAAGTTCTGCATCTTCCAGTGGGTTGTCACTGATGTCAGGCCTTGCGGTAAAATTTTGGGTCAAATATTCCATACAATCATGAGTGTCTTCCTTTGTATTAAATTCTCCTTCCCCACCACTCTCATCCTCCACCCTTTGTGCCTGTCCAGGCACACCTGGGAGATATGTTGCCGGATTTAATGCACTGCATCTCCTTATGGTGATGTTTACGGGGGCCATTAGTGCCAATTCCCATCTTGTAAACCGCGCTGATGAGACGTGTCTGGTTTGGGCAGAATTTAACAAGGCTGACACTGCATGTGGTGTATGAATTGTGAGGTTGTGACCTAGCACGACGTCTTCGCTTTTCGTTACTAGCAATGCTATCGCAGCAACGCTTCGCAAGCATGTGGGGAGGGATCGCGCTACCGTATCTAGCTGAGCGCTGTAGTATGCTACCGGCCTGCTGGCATCACCGTGCTTTTGGGTTAGTACACCTGCCGCGCAACCAGCACTTTCTGTTCCGTATAGTTCAAAGGGTTTCCCATAGTCCGGCATACCCAATGCTGGTGCCTGCGTTAGGCACTGTTTAAGTCTCTCAAATGCTGTCTCAGACTCGTCTGTATGCGAAATCCGATCAGGTTTGTTTGAGGAGACCATTTCCTGCAAGGGTAACGCTAGGATGGAAAACCCTGGGATCCAGTTACGGCAATACCCACACATTCCTAAAAATGTTCTGATCTGTTGCTGGGTTTGTGGCAGTCATGTCTCTAATTGCTTGAATTCTATCAGCGGTCAGGTGTCTCAGTCCTTGTGTTAGACAGTGTCCCAAATATTTTACCTTAGTTTGGCATAATTGCAACTTGTCTTTGGAAACCTTGTGTCCTATGTCTGAAAGATGAAACAGGAGCTGTTTCGTATCCTTCAGGGATGCTTCCAATGAATCAGAACACAGTAGTAGATCATCCACGTACTGTATTAATACTGATCCACTCACTGGTTGGAAAGACTGTAAACAATCATGCAAAGCCTGAGAAAATATACTTGGACTATCTATGAATCCTTGTGGTAATCGAGTCCATGTGTATTGGACTCCTCTGTATGTGAATGCAAACAAATATTGACTGTCAGGGTGCAGAGGTACCGAAAAGAAAGCGGAGCAGAGGTCAATAACAGTGAAAAATTTCGCAGTGGGAGGGATTTGCATTAGGATGACAGCTGGATTTGGCACTACGGGGAATTGACTCTCAACTATTTTGTTAATCCCCCTTAGATCCTGCACTAGCCGGTAACCCCTCCCCCCACTCTTTTTAACAGGGAAGATGGGACTATTGGCAGTGCTGGACGTTCTTACCAGAATGCCCTGTTGTAGCAAGCGCTCTATTACGGGATAAACTCCTAACTCCACCTCTGGCTTCAGAGGGTACTGTGGGATTTTTGGAGCTATCCTACCATCTTTTACTTGTACAACTACCGGAGCTACGTTTGCCATTAATCCAGTGTCCTGTCCATCTTTTGTCCAAAGTGACTCTGGTATCTGAGATGTCATTTCTTCTACTTGGGAGGGAGTCCTATTTGTCATAATGGTATGTGACATTAATTTTGACGGGGAGTCTAACATGTCTCGTACTTCCTGAGCGTGATTCTCAGGTATGTCCAAGAATACACCTTCAGGAGTACAATAAATGACGCACCCCATTTTACACAATAAGTCTCTACCCAGGAGATTGGTCGGTGCCGATGCAGCCAGCAAAAAGGAATGCTTGGTATGTAATGGCCCTACTGTAATCTCGGCTGGTTTGCTAACAGGGTAGTGCTGGACTACTTCCGTTACCCCTATGGCTGGAATTGTCTTACCAGTGGTTCTCATGCCCACTGTCAAATTTATCACTGATTTGGCCGCCCCTGTGTCTACAAGAAAGTTTAATGATTTACCAGCTACATTGATTGCAATTTCTGGTTCACTTCCAAGGCTTGCAATCAATTTTACTGGCTGCAGATTACAGGTATGGCCACACCCCTATTGGGTATGGTGACCTCCCTGAATCCCGCTGGCAGCAACTACTTGTGAAGGAGTTAGCTGGGAACTACCAGAGGTTTGCCAATCTCTGTTTGGGGGGTATCTTTTTGTTTCCCCTGCATGTGGCTCATAACTCCGTTTCTGCGGACCCTGCTCCCAATGTCGTGTGTCGTGTCGTTGTCTAGGGGGTTGATAAGATTTTTGTACATTTCTCGATCTACAGTCTCGTGCAAAGTGTCCCTGTTTGTGACAAAAATAACATGTTATCACATTTGACTTACCCACAGGGTTTGGTGATGTTAACACAGGCTGTTTTGTGGTCAGGGCCTGTATACTTACTGCCATTAACTTATCACTTTGTTGTTCCCTGTGTCTGGTGATGTTCCTATCGTGATCAATAGCAGCCTCTCTCAAAGTAGCCACAGACAGACCTCGCCAACATGGTTGTGTGGTCTGTACCCTAGTCTTTAATGATTCTTTTAAACCATCCATCAGTACCGATACTGCTACTTCTCGATGGTTTATGTTTGTTTTAATGTCCTCTATGCCTGTGTATTTTGCCATTTCTGATAATGCTCTGTGAAAATACTCTGCAGCTGTTTCTGACTCCTTCTGTTTAATGGAGAATATTTTGTTCCATTTAACTACGGCTGGGAAATACTCCTTTAACTGTAAGCTTATTCTTTTTACATTGTCTTTGTTGTACACATCTGTAAGAGGTACATCCTGATCTAATCCACAGTCAGCTAAACATTGAGTTGCGTCAACATTGGAGGGTAAACATGCTCTCAGCAATATCTGCCAGTCTTTGTTGTTGGGCTCTACAGTGTTACCTAGGTCTCTGATGTATTTTTGGCTGGCAACTAAGTCTTTTCTAGGGTCAGGGAATTCAGACACTATGGTCCTTAATTCCATTCTGGAAAATGGGTTATACATGGCAATGTTCCTCACAGGGGTGACTCCTGATGTGTCAGTTTTCCCATTTGGAACAGCTATTACCCTAACAGGATTAACTCTAACAATATCACTCTGTGTGGGTTCTACAGCCTGTGGTGAAATGGCTTCAGCATAGTGTATGGTGCCGTACTTACCTGTAGATACGACCTCACCTATCCCTCCGCTAGGGGCCCTTGTTACTAATCTCGTGGGTGGAGCTGTGCCTACTGTGGTCTCTGTTATGGTGGCTGCTAGAGAGAGCGCTGAAATTGTTGCCGATTCGTCTTCTTGATCACACTCCTGAGGAAAGTTCAAAACAGGGTACAACTTGCACGGGTTAATACTTGCATTGGTTAATTGGTTAACATTATCTTTAACATTTACACAGTTGCTAAGTGTTTGTGTGTTACACCTTAGTGCGTCATTCTCCGCAACCAATTTCTCTCCCGATATATATGGTGGCGGTGGGGCCGTGGCTATCAGTTTTCTGATTGAGCCAGATCCCGCCGCCTGAGCCAATCCTCTCTGTATGTCACCCTCCTGTTGCCACAACTGCAAATAATCATAATGCTTGATTCGTCTCTTTGCTGATTTAATGAGACATATCCTTCTCCTTAAATTCGTTAACACTTCTGTGCTGAAGCTACCTACTCTTGGGAATTTCTCCCCGTCATGTACTGTCATTCTCTCCCATTCATCACATAAAACCTCTGTGTGTGAACCGTATTTTTCACACATCACGTACCTTGCCGACCCAACTGGTCGGTTCACTGAATCAACCCGAACCGAGGTTGATCGCCCCCTACCTGAACAAGTGGCCCCCATAGTTCGAAGGTGTTGCTTTATTCAGCCAACCCTTACGCAAACCAAAATGTTCAAAATAGGCTGACGGTGGCGGTTTACCGAGTACCCCACTCACTCGCCCACGCCGACCAATACGACCTGATCACACCGATATGGTGCTGGCGTACTCGACCCAGGGCCCCTGCGACCTGAACCTCTATTTACTGGAACCTGTGAGGGTGATCCGAAGAACACTTACTCTTTCCAGTAACTATTGGTTGTTGGATAGTTCCTGAGTGAGCAGCGAACTTCCCTTAAAATAAAAAAAATTACACAAATCACGTTAGAATGTACAAATAGCGTTTATGACCTTCGTACACAAATAGTACCGGTCAGGTTTACTAATGTACACAATTACGTGCGGTACAATCGTTCAGCACATAAGCAACTAATCTTATGTATGGAGTGACCAGTGGAATCGAAAATTGCGGCTGCGAATCCCTTCAGCCAGAGCTTGTATGGCCTATATGGGTGTTGCACCAACCCTTTCTTGGTGTTGTGCCTGTGGACTGTATAGCGGACTTCCTTGTCTGCTGTACCTGAACCTGTTGGTCTGCTATGACCTCCTGGTCTGTTACAGTATGACCTCCTGGTCTGCTACACTCTAATGCTCAAATTGTATGTTTTAACCAGGGATGCCTCCCTAGCCACCATGTACGTCACTTACACGCATGTACCTCACAAGAACTCGACTTTTCTTGTGGTTCAACCTGTAAAATTGTATACAACACACTCACTCACCACATGTACACTTTTGTTTCTATTTCTATTTCTGCGCAGAAATTTTTCTTTAGACCAGATGTGTTACAAATTAGGAGAAGGATCTATTAATTTAAATTTCGAATTTAAAATAAATTTGTGCGATTTATCGCCTTGCGTTATTTACCGCGTTGCGCTATTTATCGCGTTGAGAAGCGAAAAAAAAAACTTGTGATTTGAGTTACGTGGGCGTACCCGGACGCTCCGCTGCGTGATATACGCTGCGTGCGTCGGCCTTTGGTTTGCGTACGCAAGTCTCAGTCCTTTGTTAGAGACACGTGTACGCAAAATAAAGATCCACCGTAACACAATTTATACGTTTATCAATGTAGATGATCCTTGATCATCTACCGCGCACCACACTGACTTCGCCTTGTCTCTCAGGCAGAGCTGTGTGTTTGTCTATACTTTAACTATATTACCTTTACTTTTACACTTTGAAATAGCGGCAAATCTCTCTTAGCACGTTTATCAACTATATAATAGCAAACAGGAGAGTGATATACGAAAATACACGAATGAAAAGAAATGCAGATATGCGTGCGTGTGTACGCAAGACAGAAAAATAAACAGTTTTAAAAGAGACTAGCGTGTTGTTCTTACCTCCGGTTCCCGGATTCCTTCAGCACCCTTTACTAAGAGAAGCAGACGCTTATCCAAACAGCACTACGAGGAATATGATCTCCCGCCCTTTGCTGCTGGATAATGTCTGCTGTAATTACCTAGTGCAGATATGTGAAGGACAGGACGAACCCGCAATTGTTAAAGCAGATTATTTATCTTATATAATACCCTTTATGAGGTCTAAGAACACTGTACGCTAACTACGTATGAAGTACCGTAAGGGTACGCACGTTGCGTAACAATCGCTTAGCCGTGGTCGAGACGCTCAAGCGTTACGTTCGCTCACGGCCAAGAGATCACTGGCAGGCACGTTATTGGCTGCCGACTACCGTAATGATTCGCTATAGCGATGCGACCGCTCGAGACCACGAGGAGATCACCAGCGGCGCATACGCTCACAATGTAAAACCTTTATATCTAAACCATAAACAGTGTATTATGCAGTAAACCCTTTGTGTAGTGATATGGTGTAAATGCAACACAGTATAACCTTACTAGCTTAAAAGCAGTTTGAGCGTCACCGACGCTCTGAGAATACTTAACTCTATAAGAAATACACAGATACCTGGGCTTAGGGTCCAACGCCTAATATATATATATTTTGAATGATATACTTGCAAAAGAATTAATACAAATACAAATCATACACTACAATATAACATAGACTAACTAACCAGGTAACTACACAGTAAATACAATACAATTAAGTTTAAGAGAAAATGAGAGAAAGAGAAGAGAGAGAAAGATATGGCCCATAATAACAAGAGAGAAACAGTATGATTACGGAGAAAAACTTACGCACAAAGGAAACGATCGCATGCGCCTCTGGACATCCAGCTCCCGATTTTCAGCAATGATAACCGTTGAAGAGTGAGAGCTGGATGTGATCGGCCTTTCTATTTATGCCCCACACACAATGCAATTCAATGGTCCCTACAATCTCATTGTTCATTGGACACAGGAATTCCTCCTCGCATTATAACAAAAGGTCATAGGTTGATTCATACAGGTGGGCTGTGACTATTTCCAACAGCTCAGGTGGGAGGGAAACTGGGTTTCCTGCCGCATGGGTAATAAAGTGCAAATAAAGTAAATGTTCATAAACTTCTTATGTCCATAACTATTCGCACGAGCGATTGATCTGCTTCAAACCAACACCGGAATATTTCTAATTAAATATTCTTCCGATGGATACTAAACACCACTGTATTACTCCTGTCTGACCCTTCGTATCAAACAAAGAGGGATTTCTCTGTTCATGAACATTCTATATTAACCAAACTTTCAGAATCTATCAAAGGGACCATGATCTAAAAAATACATTATATAGTGAAAATATGTAATGATTGAGTCGCACGCTACGATCACATAAACTCTACCGTAAATACGCATACCGTGCGCCTGCGGGTGCCCGCGACTGTGAGTATGCGCACGTACGGGAGAGCGTACGCATGCGCAGCACGGACCTGTGTGAGGTGCAAATATGGTAGTGTGCATAGAGATATTTTTCTGACTTTGACAGTACGCATGATGGGATCTTGTATGATATGCGCGTGTGCTGTAGAGATGAAAGTGGCGGTGAGGAGGCAGATCGTGAGATGGGGAAACTTTGTGGACTGTTTGCCCAGTGCTCCCCTTCGCTATCTGAGTTGCAAAGAGGGCAGCAGAAGAGGTTATTGCATGTGCACTGGTGACAGGTCCATCCTTGGTGGCTAGCCTCAGTGGTAAAGGGGTACATGAGCTAGTGTCCCTTGGTCAGCCATGTACCATGGCCACCTCCCTACCTCCTATATATTCTCCCTAATCTGTCACTTTGTTACGGTCTGCTGCTGGCACTGGTGTATCGTCCTGCAGATGCCGTCTCCGCCCATTGATGTGACTTCCCCCAGAGTTAGCCACACAGAGTGACAGATCTGGGAAAATATATAGGAGATCATTACTTTCACTTGCAGCCTACCTTATTTTTTGCAGCCTAGCATGCTCCTGACCCCTTCTCTCACTAATACTTATACAACATTCATGAACTCATCTTAAGGTTTCTTTATTATTCAGTCACACTGTCTTGGATCCAAACCATTTCCTGTGGCATTGCAGTCAAACAATTGAGCTATTTACCCTTGCATAGAAAGGTATAATCTAAGCTAGAGAATTCTATTTGGAGCTCACCTTGTACTTTGTGAAGAAATAATCAGCATTGTGGCTGAGCAGATATATGGAGTGTGTGGCTGCACACTGCATTGATCTGCTGAGTTGCAATGCTAATAATATTTTTTTGCAAAGTACCAATAGCTTCATATAATGTTCACAATTTTTATGCAGGATCAAGTAGCTCAATGGGTAGGGTGTTTGATTAGAATTCAACAGGTTATAGATTTGAATCCTGGGTATGGTAGTCTGAGGTGTTATTTAATAAAGTGTGTTTATATATTAGTCACACATGGCTTACTTGTACAAATGGCATGTCACCAGTTAGTGCTGACTGCTGATATGCCATTTGCACAAGCAAGCCATGTGTGACTGTATATGCATTTAAGGAGGGCCCCCCGGCAATAACACAAACCATTGAGTGTCAAGTATACTAGATATATCTTCATATCTCATGTGCTTTCTCTGAGACCAATCTTGTTATGCCCCTTCCCCACGAGGCATGCGCCTTTTGTCCATATTGCAAAAATAGTGTGGGGGGGGGGGGGGGGGGGGCATATAATTCTCTGTCACAGGGCACTAAAAAGTCTAGTTATGGCTCTGGTATGCATTATGTAATCTGGCAGACCATCTCTCCAACACTGGCTGATTGGAATAGAAATCCGGTTATCTATGTGAGCAAATGACCATCAACGATTTACTCTCAAACACTAGAAAATGGACAAAAATGGTCCCCTAAACAAATTGGTTACATTTTGGGTTTAACCAATTTGTGTAATGACCATTTTTGACCACTTTTCTAGTGTTTGGGAGCAAATGGTTAATCGACATTTGCTCCTATACATTACCAGATTTTTATTCCATCCATCCAGACTGGATAGATAGCCTAACAGATAATTGTGTAGTGTACGCCCAGGATAACTGTCAGTTATGCTTTCTTTTATGATGGCACACAAATGGGTGGGCAGATCCAGGGCAAGCACTGCCCACTCATGCATAGTTGTCAACTGATGTGAAGTTCCAGGGGGCAATCTCAGTTATAAATAAAAGTATCTGGAAATTGTCCCTAGTTTAATAAAAAAAAAAAAAAATTGATCAACTCCATTTATTTAGTATGATATCCCAGGTGATAGGATGCCGGCAGTCAGAATAACATGCTTTATTAAATAACACATCTCAAACTACAATACCCAGGATTCAAACCTATAACCTGTTGAATTCTAATCAAACACCCTACCCATTGAGCTATTTGATCCTGCATAAAAATTGTGAACATTATATGAAGCTATTGGTACTTTGAAAAAAAAAAGTATCAGCATTGCAACGCAGCAGATCCATGCAGTTTGCAGCCACACACTACATGTATCTGCTCAGCCACAATGCTGATTATTTCTTCACAAAGTACAAGGTGAGCTCCAAATAGAATTCTCTATCTTAGAATTATACCTTTCTATGCCAAACCTAGAAGTCGGGGCCCCCACCCTGGGATCCCCCAGAGGGAGGCCCGCCCCGTCATGCGGCAGGCTTGTCCGTTTTGGAAGCAGGCTGACGGGCAGCCCAGGCTTGCTTCAGTCTGGGCTTGGCAGGTCTGGAAGCATGAGCTTGCTTTGGGTATGCCTGACCATGGGTACGCTTTACCTGGAGGATGAAAGGGCCAAGGAAAAGTACTTTTAGCCTTCTGCGTGGTAGGAGTCATACTAGGTAGGCAAGTTGTTTTAGCAGTAGCCAGATCAGCTACAATCTTATTGAGGTCTTCTCCAAAGAGAGTGTCTCCCTTGAAAGGAAGCACCTCCAGGGTTTTCTTGGAATCCATATCCACCGACCAGGATCTCAACCAGCTGTATAAAGTATTACCTTGGAACTGGCTCTCCACTCCCCATTATCTGGTTATCATGACTTCCTCCGCCAGTTTCCAGACTCGCTTGCTGAAGCTCGGCCACTTCTTCCTAGCAGCAGGCTCCTGGATCACTGGGCAGCAGAGGTGCTTGGGAGCCGGATGGGGGAGGAGCAATAAGGCAGGCAGCCTTTGGCACCCACACACACCCACACACACCAAAAAAGAACATATCCCAGTTTAACATAACGCTATGTGGTGCAAGGTATGGAGCTGGTCACTTGTATCAGACCTCTGACATTTGCCTTTTCACCTATATTGCATACTTTTTCTTGCAGGTTGTGTCTTAATTCAAGAAGTGTTCTAAGTACTTCAGCTTAGTATCTTCACTGACCCCTCTTTACCCCACACTACATAACTGACCCCTCTATACCCTACACTACATCACTGACCTTTCTATAACCATCACTGCATTACTGACCCCTCTTTACAGTACACTGACCTCTATATACCTGCTAGTACATCCCTGATGCCTATATTCCCTACGCTACATCCCTGACATCTCTATTCCCTACGCCACATCCCTGATGCCTCTATTCCCTACGCCACATCCCTGACACCTCTATTCCCTACGCCACATCCCTGACACCTCTATTCCCTACGCCACATCCCTGACACCTCTATTCCCTACGCCACATCCCTGACGCCTCTATTCCCTACGCCACATCCCTGACGCCTCTATTTCCTACGCCACATCCCTGACGCCTCTATTTCCTACGCCACATCCATGACGCCTCTATTCCCTACGCCACATCCATGACGCCTCTATTCCCTACGCCACATCCCTGACGCCTCTATTCCCTACGCTACATCCCTGACGCCTCTAGACCATACATCCTCATTACATCAGAGAGTTAGTGAAACACTGGAAAAAATAAGGGTATAAGTGGACTACAGAAACTGATGCTCTAAACAAAGGAGAGAGAGAGAGTAAAGCACAAGGGAAAGTGGGCAATTGGAACACAGAGAGAGGAGAGATAGAAATGCCTGAAAAAGTAAAGGGGGTTGGGTATGGCATCCGGCGCTCGGGATTCCAGAGGTCACATGATCCCCAATCCTAATACTAACCCTCTGGGGGGTGGCGGATAGGGATAACCCTCAGGGGGTGGCAGCTAGGGCTACCCCCCCCCCCCCTCCTAGTGCCTTCCCTTACACCACCTCCCCTGGTCCGACTCCTAACCCTCCCTCCAATACTCACCTTCGGGATGTTGGCTGTCTGTGTGCCGGCACCAGTCTCCCAAGTGGTGTCAGGATTCCAACATCGGTCAAATGACCGCCGGTATACCGTCTGCCAGGATGGTAAATGTATCCTGAGGACAGGTAGTGAGTGTGGAGGGATAGGTGGTTCAGTAAAATGTAACGGCTCAAACTGCGATCATTCACTGATAAATTGATTTATAGCTCTCCCTTTTTAACCATTGCAATTATAAAAGCAATGTTTTTTAAACTTTTAAATAAAGCTTGTTAGCATCCCCAGCACACTGTATATGCTGGGAGATGTAGTTCTCAATATGAAAACAATTAATTACTGTATGAACTCTAATCCCCCAACTGAAACCTGGATGGTGCTCCTGGCAAGTGACATCCTGGCCAATTTTATTTATTATTTATTTATTACCAGTTATTTATATAGCGCACACATATTCCGCAGCTCTGTACAGAGAATATTTGCCCATTCACATCAGTCCCTGCCTCAGTGGAGTTTACAATCTATATTCCCTATCACATGTACACACAGACACATTAACACTAGGGTTAATTTTTGTTGGGAGCCAATTAACCTACCAGTATATTTTTGGATTGTGGGAGGAAACCGGAGTACCCAGAGGAAACCCACGCAAGTACGGGGAGAATATACAAACTCTACACAGTTAGGGCCATGGTGGGAATCGAACCCATGACCTCAGTGCTGTGAGGCAGTAATGCTAACCATTACACCATCCGTACTGCCCAAAGGGGTAGATACGCCCCTGAGGGTCAGGGCCAGCAACAGAAATCTTGGGCCCCAGTACACTGATATCTCTGGGGCCCCCTTAAGCCCCCCTTAACTTGGCAGAGGAATCTTTAAAAAAAAAATGGAGCCTTTGACTCGGACCGTCAGTGAGGCCGGCAGGTGGTTTTCATACTGGGCTTATCCAGCTCTTCGGTGGCGGTGGCAGGGACATTCAGAAAAGGGCCAGCACAGCAACATGCATAATAATGGCAATACAGTATGGACCACAGGGACTGGACAAAGTGATGGGGTAAAAGGAGGGGGGAGGGTTTAATTGGCCTGTTGACACTGCAGCATACTTACGACTGCAAGGGATATAGGACTCTTGAGTTCACGGGCCAATTTCATGGCAGTCTCGGATAGGAGGGCATTGTGGATTCACCAAGGGAATGCTGATGCTGACTCCAAGAAGAAAGGGAGTCTCTTCCCTATGAAGGTGAAGCCTTGTTTGGCGACGGCCTAGTTAATTTGATCTCGGCAGCTCCCGCAGGTAAGTCAACCTTCTTGCCCTATGTTCCCTCTCAACGGATGAAGACGCATCATTATCTACCGCAGTCATTTTGGCCCAATAGATATGCAAGAAGTTAAGATTCCCCTTTCTTTGCAGGTAGAGGAAGGAGAAGGAAGAGGTCTGTAGCCTCTTCAAGATCGCAGGAGCAGAGATTGTCCTCTGCTTCTGCCAAATCCACTGCATGACGCTGGGGCTTTCTTGCAGGAGCCCACACCAGTGGGGGCACGTCTAAAACTCTTCAGTCAGTTCTGGATTCATTCGGACCTGGACTCGTGGGTTTTACAAATAGTGTCCCAAGGGTACAAACTGGGGTTTCAAGACGTTCCCCCTCACCGATTGTTCAAATTGGCCTTAGTCAGCAGGGAGAAGGTTTTTATTCAAGCCTCTTCGTGGTCCCGAAGCCGGACGGCTCAGTCAGACCAATCTAAAATCTGAAATCCCTCAATTTCTTCCTAAAGAAATTCAATTTCAAGATGGAATCTCTCAGGGTAGTGATCTCCAGTCCGGAGGAAAGAGATTTCATGGTTTTGGTAGACATAAAGGATGCCTACTTACATGTTCCCATTTAGCCACTGCATCAAGCTACCTAAGGTTTGCAATTCAGGATTGTCATTACCAATTTCAGACATTGCCGTTTGGTCTGTCCACGGCTCCGAGGATTTTCACCAGGGTGATGGCGGAAATGATGGTTCTCCTTCGCAAGCAAGGAGTCACAATTATCCCGTACTTGGATGATCTCCTGATAAAGGCGAGATCCAGGGACCAGTTGGTGCAAAACATTGCACTCTCCCTGACAGTTCTTCAACAACATGGTTGGCTCCTACACTTGCCAAAATCGCAGTTGGTCCCAATGACGCGGTAGTTGTTTTTGGGAGTCATACTGGACACAGAAGAGGTTTTCTTCCAGGGGAAAGGCTATGGAGATCCAGAGTCTGGTCAAACAAATTCTGAAACCAGCAAGAGTGTTAATCCATCAATGCATTCGGTTGCTGGGGAAGATGGTTGTGGCCTACGAGGCCATTCAGTTTGGCAGGTTCCATGCCAGAGTGTTCCAGTGGGACCTGTTGGACAAGTGGTCCGGATCCCACCTACACATGCACCGGAGGATAATCCTGTCTTCCAAGACCAGAATCTCACTCCATTGGTGGCTGCACAGTTCTCACCTCCTAGAGGGGCGATGGTTCGGGATCCAGCACTGGATCCTAGGGACCACAGATGCAACCCTCCGAGGCTGGGGAGCAGTCACACAGGGGGAAAACGTCCAAGGAAGATGGTCAAGTCAGGAAAGTTGTCTCCACATAAATGTTCTGGAGTTAAGGGCCATTTAATAACTGCAGACACAGTACACACTGGGACGGGTGCCCAGCATCCTCTACAGACTAAGAGAAAAGGATTTACCGGTAGGTATTAAAATCCTAGTTTCTCTAACGTCCTAGAGGATGCTGGGGACTCCGTAAGGACCATGGGGATAGACGGGCTCCGCAGAGTTCATGATCTTCACTGAGGTAACGCACAGCACTGCAGCTGTGCGCCATTGCTCCCATACACCTCACATACTCCGGTCACTGTAAGGGTGCAGGGCGCAGGGGGGGCACCCTGGGCAGCAATATAAACCTCTTTTTGGCAAAAATATAACATATATACAGCTGGGCACTGTATATATGTATGAGCCCCCGCCAATTTTACAGTTTAAGCGGGACAGAAGCCCGCCGCCGAGGGGGCAGGGCTTCTCCCTCAGCACTCACCAGCGCCATTTTTTCTCCACAGCACCGCTGAGAGGAAGCTCCCCGGACTCTCCCCTGCTTATACCACGGTAGAGAAGATGGTTGAAAAGAGGGGGGGGGGGGCACAAAATTCGGCGCAAATTACATACAGCAGCACTACTGGACAAACATTAAGATACTGTGTTATTCCTGGGTTATATAGCGCTGGGGTGTGTGCTGGCATACTCTCTCTCTGTCTCTCCAAAGGGCCTTGTGGGGAAACTGTCTCCAGAAAAAGCATTCCCTGGGTGTGTGGTGTGTCGGTACACGTGTGTCGACATGTCTGAGGAAGAAGGCTATATTAGAGAGGATTGGGAGCAAATGAATGTGGTGTCCTCGCTGACACCTGATTGGATGGATATGTGGAATGCTTTAAATGCTAGTGTAAACTCATTGTACAAAAGATTAGACAAGGCTGAAGCTTTGGGACAGTCAGGGTCTCAACCCATGCCTGATCCTATGTTGCAGGGACTGTCAGGGTCTCATAAGCGCCCACTATCCCAGATTGTTGACACAGATACCGACATGGATTCTGACTCCAGTGTCGATTACGATGATGCAAAGTTACAGCCAAAATTGGCAAAATCCATTCGATATATGATTATGGCAATAAAAGATGTTTTGCACATCACAGAGGAACCCCCTGTCCCTGACAAGAGGGTACATATGTACAAGGGAAAGAAGCCTGAGGTAACCTTTGAGGGGGTCACACGAGCTGAACGAGTTATGTGAAAAAGCTTGGGAATCTCCAGATAAAAGACTGCAGATTTCCAAAAGGATTCTTATGGCGTATCCTTTTCCATCAACGGATAGGTTACGATGGAAATCCTCCCCTAGGATGGACAAAGCATTAACACGCACAGCTACAGTTGGAAAATCAAATTTTTACCTTATGTTCCCTCACAGCATAAGAAAGCTATGCATTTTCAAATGCAGTCCTTTCGGTCACAAAGAAACAAGAAAGTGCGAGGTGCGTCCTTTCTTGCCAGAGGTAGGGGCAGAGGAATAAAGCTGCACAACACAGCTAGTTCCCAGGAGCAGAAGTCCTCCCCGGCCTCTACAAAATCTACTGCATGACGCTGGGGCTCCACTGGCAGAGTCCGGCCCATGTGATGTCATGCAGCTGCTCTGACCACACCTCCTGTTTCTCCGTTGCCGACCCCATTTTGAAACCGTGCCCCCGCACCGCTCCATCTCCGACTTGGAAATGGAGTGTTGTTGACCCCCCCCCCCCCCTTCACCGATTCACAGGCAGAGGCGATCGCATTATCTGCGGGGTGCCGCAGAACATGCAGGCGGATGCGTATGCTCTTAGCAGTTTTTGCAGTTGGATTGCGATCCAACCTGAATCAGGCCCCATTACCTATCACAATGCACTGCGGGTAGTACAAAATGGGGTTAATATAGGAGAAAAAACCCCAGAGCTGTGCTCCTTAACTCCCCCTGGTGGCTAGTGGAGCGGCTGCCCAGTAATCAGTGTCCACGCCAGTGCGCACACGGCCCGCCCCCATCAGCGGCCTCCTGATCCCGGAGGGTGGTGTGTGTGTGACTGACCTTAGGAAGAAACCGGAGCCTCCGCTGCAGTGACCCAGCAACCGGGGCACGGGAGTATACTGCGCCACTGGGAGTGATGGAGCTGCAGTAAAGAAGTCTATTAGACCTAGCCTGCTGCAGCCCTTGTAGATTCTTATGAAAAAAGTTCTTCTTTTCTTGCCAAAATTAATAGCTAAGAATAGGCTGCCTGAGGCAGCCCCCTGTTAAGTGGCCTGCTACTGAAGGCACCAACTACAAACTGAGCTCCCTGTTCATGGAAGCGAGGTTATAGAGGAGGGGGCGCTGAGCATCTTGGGAACAGTCAAAAGCTTTGAGCCTGTTGGTGCCTCAGATCAAGATCCTACTCTACACCCCAATGTGAATCCTTGTGGAGTCCAGTGTACCCCACAGAAGAAATGAATGTGTCACACCCATTGGCAGCAACATTAGAATAGCTGCTGATGGGCACAATTGAGAAAGGAAGGGGGGAAAACATTTGAATCCAGCACATATATGTAATTTGAATATGTAATTTGTACCTTCCTACTTTAAAATGTAATGGATGAACCTCACCCTGTGAGAACTATCTTCATGATCAAGAGATCTCATATGCAAGATAAGTATGTGTTGGGATAGGGCTGTGGAGGGCGGCTGCTCGGGCACACCCCTGTCAAGTTAAGGAGATTCAACTGAGGCAGCACAAGGGAACTCTCATCTGGGGACAACAACTGCAGGGAGAACACATTTTCAGACGAATGTGGGAGGGCAGAAGGCTGCCTAATACTGAAGCACCCCCAAACAACAAACCAAATGCAACAACTAGTGCAAGCATTCCTGGGGGAAGGCCTGCAGCAGATGGATTTGCATATGGTGATGTCATCCAAGCAGTGGGCATAGTTGGCTGCAACCCTCGTCTGCATATGAAAAGAGAAAAGGGTCACGCAGGGCATGGCGGCCTTTGTGGGGTTGCGCTTGGATGACACCTAAATCGCTTTATACACCCCCACCCCCCATCAGTGTGGGCTCATGTTGGCCATGCCCCAGCCCCGGAAGCATTCAAGCTGATTTCTTGCAGCAGCTGGACCCAGTAACAGCTCCAGAGTTGCTCTACAAGACAAGTAAAAGGGTGTGAGCCCTGCAGCACCACCTGTAGTTTGCATACACACATATATAGGACAGCATCTCTTATATGCCCCAGGGTCAATAAAATAGTATCCTTATCTATGGTATCCATCCCCTCAGATAAGGTAACCGTCCATGCCGCTACAGCACTACACACCCAGGCCGACGCAATTGCCGGTCTGAGTAAGGTACCTGAATGTGTATAAATGGACTTCAGGGTAATCTCCTGTTTGCGGTCAGCAGACTCTTTGAGGGTAGCCGTATACTGGGACGGGAGGGCTACCTTCTTGGATAAGCGTGTTAATGCTTTGTCCACCCTAGGGGAGGATTCCCATCGTAACCTATCCATTGATGGGAAAGGATACGCTATAAGAATCCTTTTGGAAATCTGCAGTCTTTTATCTGGAGATTCCCAAGCTTTTTCACATAACTCGTTCAGCTCGTGTGACCCCCTCAAAGGTTACCTCAGGCTTTTTTCCCTTGTACATATGTACCCTCTTGTCTGGGACAGGGGGTTCCTCTCTGATGTGCAAAACATCTTTTATTGCCATAATCATATATCGAATGGATTTTGCCAATTTTGGCTGTAACTTTGCATCATCGTAATCGACACTGGAGTCAGAATCCGTGTCGGTATCTGTGTCAACAATCTGGGATAGTGGGCGCTTATGAGACCCTGACAGTCCCTGCAACATAGGATCAGGCATGGGTTGAGACCCTGACTGTCCCAAAGCTTCAGCCTTGTCTAATCTTTTGTGCAATGAGTTTACACTAGCATTTAAAATATTCCACATATCCATCCAATCAGCTGTCGGTGGAGACACCACATTCATTTGCTCCTGCTCCTCTCTAATATAGCCTTCTTCCTCAGACATGTCGACACACGTGTACCGACACACCACAAACCCAGGGAATGCTTTTTCTGAAGACAGTTTCCCCACAAGGCCCTTTGGAGAGACAGAGAGAGAGTATGCCAGCACACACCCCAGCGCTATATAACCCAGGAATACACAGTAACTTAATGTTTGCCCAGTAGTACTGCTGTATGTAATTTGCGCCGAATTATGTGCCCCCCCCCCCCCCCCCCCTCTTTTCAACTCTCTTGTCTACTATGGTATAAGCAGGGGAGAGTCCGGGGAGCTTCCTCTCAGCGGTGCTGTGAAGAAAAAATGGCGCTGGTGAGTGCTGAGGGAGAAGCCCCGCACCCTCGGCGGCGGGCTTCTGTCCCGCTTAAACTGTAAAATTGGTGGGGGCTCATACATATATACAGTGCCCAGCTGTATATGTGTTATAGTTTTGCCAAAAAGAGGTTTATATTGCTGCCCAGGTGCCCCCCCCCCCCCCCCTGCGCCCTGCACCCTTACAGTGACTGGAGTGTGTGAGGTGTATGGGAGCAATGGCGCACAGCTGCAGTGCTGTGCGTTACTTCAGTGAAGATCATGAAGTCTTTTGCCACCTCTGAAGTCTTCTTTTCTTCTCATACTCACCCGGCTTCTATCTTCCAGCTCTGCAAGGGGGACGGAGGCACGGCCCTGGGACGGACGGCGATGGTGAGATCCTGCGTACCAATCCCTCTGGAGCTAGTGGTGTCCAGTAGCCTAAGAAGCAGGACCTTGCAACTCGGAGAGTAGGGCTGCTTCTCTCCCCTCAGTCCCTCGATGAGGGAGTCTGTTGCCAGCAGTGCTCCCTGAAAATTAAAAACCTAACAAAATACTTTCTGTCAGAAAGCTCAGGAGAGCTCCTGAAAAGCACCCAGTCTCCACTGGGCACAGTATCAAACTGAGGTCTGGAGGAGGGGCATAGAGGGAGGAGCCAGTGTACACCCAGAACTAAAGTCTTTCTTAAAGTACCCATGTCTCCTGCGGAGCCTGTCTATCCCCATGGTCCTTACGGAGTCCCCAGCATCCTCTAGGACGTTAGAGAAAATAGGATTTTAATACCTACCGGTAAAACCTTTTCTCTTAGTCCGTAGAGGATGCTGGGCACCCGTCCCAGTGCGTACTGTGTCTGCAGTTATTAAATGGCCCTTAACTCCAGAATATTTATGTGGAGACAACTTTCCTGACTTGACCATCTTCCTTGGATGTTTTCCCCCTGTGTGACTGCTCCCCAGCCTCGGAGGGTTGCATCCGTGGTCCCTAGGATCCAGTCCTGGATCCCGAACCATCGCCCCTCTAGGAGGTGAGAACTGTGCAGCCACCAATGGAGTGAGATTCTGGTCTTGGAAGACAGGATTATCCTCCGGTGCATGTGTAGGTGGGATCCGGACCACTTGTCCAACAGGTCCCACTGGAACACTCTGGCATGGAACCTGCCAAACTGAATGGCCTCGTAGGCCACAACCATCTTCCCCAGCAACCGAATGCATTGATGGATTAACACTCTTGCTGGTTTCAGAATTTGTTTGACCAGACTCTGGATCTCCATAGCCTTTCCCCTGGAAGAAAACCTCTTCTGTGTCCAGTATGACTCCCAAAAACAACTACCGCGTCATTGGGACCAACTGCGATTTTGGCAAGTGTAGGAGCCAACCATGTTGTTGAAGAACTGTCAGGGAGAGTGCAATGTTTTGCACCAACTGGTCCCTGGATCTCGCCTTTATCAGGAGATCATCCAAGTACGGGATAATTGTGACTCCTTGCTTGCGAAGGAGAACCATCATTTCCGCCATCACCCTGGTGAAAATCCTCGGAGCCGTGGACAGACCAAACGGCAATGTCTGAAATTGGTAATGACAATCCTGAATTGCAAACCTTAGGTAGCTTGATGCAGTGGCTAAATGGGAACATGTAAGTAGGCATCCTTTATGTCTACCAAAACCATGAAATCTCTTTCCTCCGGACTGGAGATCACTACCCTGAGAGATTCCATCTTGAAATTGAATTTCTTTAGGAAGAAATTGAGGGATTTCAGATTTTAGATTGGTCTGACTGAGCCGTCCGGCTTCGGGACCACGAAGAGGCTTGAATAAAAACCTTCTCCCTGCTGACTAAGGCCAATTTGAACAATCGGTGAGGGGGAACGTCTTGAAACCCCAGTTTGTACCCTTGGGACACTATTTGTAAAACCCACGAGTCCAGGTCCGAATGAATCCAGAACTGACTGAAGAGTTTTAGACGTGCCCCCACTGGTGTGGGCTCCTGCAAGAAAGCCCCAGCGTCATGCAGTGGATTTGGCAGAAGCAGAGGACAATCTCTGCTCCTGCGATCTTGAAGAGGCTACAGACCTCTTCCCTCTTTTCCTTCCTCTACCTGCAAAGAAAGGGGAATCTTAACTTCTTGCATATCTATTGGGCCAAAATGACTGCGTTAGACAATGATGCGTCTTCATCCGTTGAGAGGGAACATAGGGCAAGAAGGTTGACTTACCTGCGGGAGCTGCCGAGATCAAATTAACTAGGCCGTCACCAAACAAGGCTTCACCTTCATAGGGAAGAGACTCCCTTTCTTCTTGGAGTCAGCATCAGCATTCCCTTGGTGAATCCACAATGCCCTCCTATCCGAGACTGCCATGAAATTGGCCCGTGAACTCAAGAGTCCTATATCCCTTGCAGTCGTAAGTATGCTGCAGTGTCCTTGATATGATCCAACGTAAGGAGTATCCCATCTCTCCAAGATATCTATATCGGATGACGAGGTATTCGACCAATTCTTGAATACTACTACTCACCCATGCGCATGTAATGGCAGGTCTAAGTAATGTACCCGTGGTTACATAACTAGAAATAATGTAGCTTCCTGCATACGATCCGCTGGATTTGTGACAGGGCCCCGTGCAGAAGAGGGGGTGACTCCCACTTTATTCTGTCCGCAGCAGGAAATTAATAAATAACCGGAAACCTTTTGGGGATTTGAAACCATCTTGTCGAGCTGGCCCAGACTTTCTCAAACAGAGATGGAGGAACGTTACATCAGCTTTCATTATATATCTATATATACATACATATATACCCCTTTGTCAGGAACAGCAGGGTCAGTGATGTTAATATGTCCTTAATATCCACAATCATGTACTGAATGCTCCTTGACAATATTGGATCTAATCAGGAAATATTATGGCCGACATAGGAATCAGTATCCGAGTCAGTATCGATGTGTAGTAACATTTTTGCGGGCCTGAGTGAAAAGAAGCATAGCCATGAACATCACATCTTTTCTCTACGTCTGTGTCTGGGACACAGATTTATCCAACCTCACTCTGATATTACTGAAACTTTCACCCAGTCAGTTATTGGTGGTGCCAACAGGGCCACCATCATATGTCTGCATTCCTAATATAGTTTCCTCTTGGGAAAAACATTCAGCCACCGACATGTTGACACACATGTACCAAGTACCCACAGACACATCGGCTTATGGGGGATAGACCTACAGTAAATCTGTCAGAGGGACAGAGAGGATTTTTCAGCTCACAATCCAGCGCCAAAAGTACACAGTCTGGGAAATAATAAACTCTATAGTGATAGACTTGTTACGCTCTATAGATGTGCTGGTGAGGTGAGGAAGAAGCCCCGCCGCTGTAATGGCACGCTTCTGTCCCGCTCAGAAACAAATAATTAATTACGCTGGCGTGGTAAGTACAGTGCCCAGGCACTAATGTCCACTTTTGCCAGCCTTTTGTGAGGAATTTATGCTGCCCAGGGTGCCCCCCCTTCCCCACCCACACGCCCTGCACCCTGCAGTGCCTGTGTTTGTGTGGGAGCATGGCGCACAGCATTCCGCTCGCTGCGTGGTACCTCAGAATGCCGTCACTGGAGAAGTAGTCTTCTGTTCTTCTGCAACTCGCCTGTCTTCTGACTTCTGGCTCTGTAAGGGGGTGATGGCAGGCTACGGGAGTGGGCATCTAGGCGTACCTAGCGATCAGCACCCTCAGGAGCTAATGGTGTCCTGTCAGCCAGAAGCAGAGCCATTGAACTCACTAGAAGTTGGTCATACTTCTCTCCCCTAAGTTCCACGAAGCAGGGAGACTGTTGCCAGCAGCCTCCCTGAAAATAAGAAAAACTAACATAAGTCTTTTCAGAGAAACTCAGTAGAGCTCCCCTGTAGTGCATCCAGTCTCACTGGGCACAATTCTAAAACTGGAGTCTGGAGGAGGGCAGAGCCGAAACTAGGGAGGGGCTAGGGGGGGGCATGTGACCCGGGCGCGGGATTTGATAGGGCGCTGGGATCAGCTGGGTCTGACACAGCAGAGAATCTATTGAAGAAAAATGGGATTTGTAGTCACGTGTGCTACTGCTTAGACTTTATGCAGTAGCATAGAGACTACAAATCCCATGAGGCATTGCAGAAAGCTGGCCACGGCTGCTAGATCTAGGGAGTCAGGGTAACGTCTAGTTTCCCTTCCTAAGCTGCGGCGGCAAGCCCAAAAAGTATACTGCCCGCCCGCACGAGCTACGAATGTGGTCAGCTACTGACCTTTTTCTGGCCCCACACAGCATTGCATTCAGCCCGACAGCACAGTGATGGATGGAAGCAGGACAGCGAGAGACGGAGGTAAAACACACACACATATTCACTGTGACTGGTGTTAACCCCTGCAGCTCATTCAAACTACTGCTCATTTTCACCACTGTGACAGCTACAGATATACAGATATATACAGATATATATATATATATATATATATATATATATATATATATATAATAAAATAGAAAAATAAAAATAAAAAAAATAAGAAACAAACAAATTCAGCACAGATATCCCTCAGACCAGCAGACACCAGTAATACACACATGATAGATAGATATATATATATATATATATATACATACACACACACGCGTGTATATATGTACACAGCCACATACATATATATATATATATATATATATATTTATTTATTTTGGGGGGGGGGGGCGCAAAGTTTCTGTCTTGCCCCGGGTGCCGTTAGTCCTAGTTTCGGCCCTGAGGAGGGGCATAGAGGGAGGAGACAGTTCACACCCTTTGAAAGTCTTAAAGTGCCCATGTCTCCTGCGGATCCCGTCTATACCCCATGGTTCTTAATGTGATCCCAGCATCCTCTAGGATGTATGAGAAAACAAATAATGCACACACGAGGAGGAGAGAACAAAGGAAGCTATAAGGAGGGGAGGGGAGGGGGGGGGGGAAGGTAAGGGTAGTAAAGGGATATTGGATAAACTACAACCTTATACATATTCATTAATGTACCAGTAGTTAGAAGTAGAAGAGCTCTAACAGAAACCACAAAGCTTATCTAAAGCCACACCACACTGGATATGCCCAATCTCATTTGATCTTTGAAGCAAAGCAGTATTGGACTTTGTTACTACCAAGCAGTCTCCCATCCATGTATTATCAGATTATTTAGGTGTTTTTAAACTACCAACACCCTTTTCTTGGTACTGTACATTTAATTTTTACACATATTCTTTTATGTACCAGAAGTTAGAAGTAGAAGAGCTCTAACAGAAACCACGAGCTCATCTACAGCCACAGCACACTGGATTTGCCCAATCTCTCCTGATCATGGAAGCTGAGCAGTGTTGGTCCTGGTTTTAGTACTTGGATGGGAGACCACCAGGAAATACCAGGAGCTGTGTGTATTTTTACAATACCAACACCGTTCTCTTGATGCATTCCATTTTGAAACATTGGGGCAGATCTATTAAGCCTGGTGAACTGATTAAGTAAAACAATACAAAAGAATATAACCAGGCGCTAATACATCATCACCATATTCTGGTGATCAAATTACTGGTATTAAAAATTATGTACAAATAATACTGCAATTAATGTATACTTAAGCTGCAGGAGAGAGCTTGACTTGGGGTAAATCAAGTAAAAAAGAACCGGCACTTTAAAGTCTCCGGTAACACTGGAACACTGAACTAATCTCCTCTTGCGCTATAAATAGTATGATATGGCTCAAAGTTCAATAAAAACAAATAAATAATTTCATATATTCTATATTTTTTATTACATATTAAAATATATATACAGGTCTAATAGTTTATTGTAAAATATATATATATATATATATATATATATACTTTACAATAAACTATTAGACCGGTATATATATATTTATATGTAATAAAAAATATATAAATACCGGTCTAATAGTTTATTGTAAAGTGTGTATATATATATATATATATATATATATATACTTTACAATAAACTATTAGACCGGTCAAATAAAATCACTAACAATATATTTGCATAGCTATAGGAGGTGGATCTTAGATAAACTCTGTGCACAGAGAAATTTTCAAAAATAAAAATCAGTCCATATATTGGATTAAAAAATCAATTTACCAGCTGTAATTCTCACCCATGTAGTAGATAACATATTTATAAGTTGTTATATATTGGAATTCCCCAATATGCTGCCACTTGGCAAAGGAGATGATATTGTGCAAAATAACCGCTCCACACTGGAGCCTTACGTGTAGCTTGCACCAGTTGTTATAACACGTGAGAGTCCAATGACAGAAGAGACGGTCTCGGGCTGCAGGAACGGCGCTTCACTGGCGCCTGCTGTGCTGAATAATTACCCGACCACAGTCACGGTTGTGTTCTCCCGATCTCCGTTTAGTCCACGGATATTACCGCTAGATGATGGTATATTTTGGGGGTGCAAATAAGGCTGGTATAAGGGTCCAATGACTCTCCCGTGTTATAACAACTGGTGCAAGCTACACGTAAGGCTCCAGTGTGGAGCGGTTAT